>NC_063067.1:30618948-30776672 GCF_018812025.1 Megalobrama amblycephala
TTTTCTGTAAAAATCTGATCACTCTGATACTAGCAGTTCATATTGAGCTTCAAAGAAGTTTTTTGATAAATTTCCTGCAAGGCAACTTTCACCCCCTAAAGGCAAAATAAATGTATAATAACTAAACAAATACTAATAGCTAGTTAACTAATCTGACTGTTAACTATACTACTAATGAAATATCTAATAGCATTAGCTAGCATCATAAAGACGATGACGGACACAATCAGAGTGAGATCCGTAAGAGCTGTGTGAAGGAACACATGCAGCCGTGTAACTGATCATGTGTAGATGCTGCTGATGTGTGTCTGTTCTCGTGTCTGTGGCAGCTTTCCATCTGGATCCAAAGAGGATAATTCTATGCTAATCCCACAAGTGATGTGTCATGAATATGGAGTTTAGCAGCTGAAATCCCCAGGGAAGACGTCAGCTAATAATAGATACATATACAGGCAGACAGAGAAAGAGAAAGAGAGACTAAAAGAATTAGACAAAGAAACAGCCATATAAAAACAAATAAAAAAATGGCAATGAGAGGTGAATACAGTACAAGATAAATAGAGAAGAGTCCAGGAAATGAAGGGAAAAGGAACAACGTTTTTTACACCCCTTCATGGTGGGAAGGGAACACTATTCTTAAGTTTGTTTAACAAAAGTTCCCTTACAAAGCTAGAATAAGGAAATTATGTGGTGACCAAAATAAATCTCAGTAACACTTTAGTTTAGGGTCCAATTCTCGCTATTAAAGGGTTAGTTCACCCAAAAATGAAAATTCTGTCATTAATTACTCACCCTCATGACGTTCCACACCTGTAAGACCTTTGTTCATCTTCAGAACACAAATTAAGATATTTTTGATGAAATCCAATGGCTCAGTGAGGCCTCCTTTGACAGCAAGTTAATTTACACTTTCAAATGCTCAGAAAAGAATTAAAGATATATTTAAATCTTTTTTTTTTTTTTTTTCTCGAATCAGTGGTTCGGACCGCGTGTCAAACTGCCAAAGTCACGTGAACCATTGAAATTTCGAAACACTTATGACATAATGAAGCCTTGTTTACTGAAATCACATAACTTTGGCAGTTTGATACATACTCTGAACCACTGATTCGAAACAAAAGATTCGTAAAGCTTCAAAGCTTCATAAAGCAGTGTTTTGAAATCGTCCATCACTAGATATTGTTGAATAAAGTCGTTATTTTGTTTTTTTGGTGCACAAAAAGTATTCTTGTCGCTTCATAACATTAAGGTTATCCCACTGTTTTAATTATGTCTTTAGTAGCTTTCTGAGCATTGAAAGTGTTAATTTTCTTGCTGGCAATACAGGCCTCACTGAGCTATCGGATTTTATCAAAAAATATTTTAATTTGTGTTCCGAAGATGACCAAAGGACTTAAGGGTGTTGAATGACATGATGGTGAGTAATTAATGAAAAATTTCATTTATGGGTGAACTTTAACTAGTTGCTTAACATGCATATTACTAGGATATTCACTGTTTAATAGTTCCTATAAAGCACATATTAATGCCTTATTCTGCATGACCTTATTCTACATCCCATAATTCTACACAATACCTAAACTTAACAAATACCTTACTAACTTTTAATAAGTAATTAGTGGTTTATTGAGGCAAAAGTTGTAGTTAATGTTTAGTTATTTGTGAGAATTGGACCCTAATCTAAAGTGTGACTAAAATGACTGTTCAAAACACTCTGTTTATTCTCTCAAACAAAAGAAATTAATCCTTCAAGAATGCTTTAAATTGATCAAATGTGACAGTAAAGACATGTATGGATTTCTGTTATTAATAAATGCTGTTCATTTGAACTTTATATTCAGAAAACAAAAGGAACAAAGAAATGTATCACGTTTTCACAAAAATAAACATACATTTTAAAATATATTACAGGAGTAAATAATTACAAGTTGTAATCATATTTCACAATATAACTATATTTTACTATGTTTTTGATCAATATAAAGTCTTCTTTCAAAAACATAAAAAAATCTTACCAACCCCAAACTTTTGAATTGTAATGTAATAAATAAGTACAAAGCACTCAAAATACATGGATTTACACTATATAGGATCAATATTATAATGTATTTACACTAATGTATATAGCCAAATTTGTTGGATAAGGTAATTTCCACTAACTTTCCCACTATTGCTCAGACATATCTTTAGTAAAAAAAGATACTGTTTGTTCCTATTATATTTGATGCAAATCATTATCAATAGAGCTCTATTTAATATTTATTTTTATACTTTTTAACTTTTTTTTTACATAAATACATGAAACAAGAAAAAAGAATACACAATAAACATAAGAAATGTGCATTCATGAGACATTCATGCACTCTTCAGAGTGAGTATATGCTCACTTATAAATGAAAGTTTCGGGGTTGCATGTCACTCTTTCGCCTATTTCCTCTCTGTAAATTGTGAAAATCCTCTGCTGGGAAAACCAAGTTTCTTTGGCCTTCAAGTCACAGCAATGCATATTTTCTTGATCTCTCTTTATTTATTATCCTTTTTTTCTGGATGTATAGGCACCCATGTGCATGACTGGTGTGAATGTGTGTGCAGCATGTGCATGCGTCAGACAGCAAACAGGTCGGACGGGTTATTGAGGAGAGATGCACCCGGAGGGGAAGTACAGAGAGATATGGGGGTAATGGAAAGAAAAAAAAAAAATGGAAGGATGGGAAACGAATAAACATCATAGAGAGAAAGAGAGAGAGAAAGGAAAATAAAGGAATGGGATGCAGGTGTTGAAGAATTTTTGATTTTTCGTAATCATGGACAAAAAGTTTGCTAAATCGTTGCAGTCTGATCTTGCTTATACTGCGATGAACATGTTGTCATTACTGAGCCATTAAGATCAAGCTTTTACTGTCTTAATAGCGAAATAATGAGTGCTATTTAACACCAACAGATGTTGCAGACAGATGTTTTTATTTTCTTAAAAGGGGGAAATTGAAGATCACTAACACCTTACAGTTGAATGACTGTGTATAACTTTGTATCTGAAACAGACATGTGGGAGTCTCAAGTTCAACCTAAAATGCTTAAAGGGATAGTTGGAAAAAAAAATATGTCATAATTTACTCACTCTTGTGTTGCTCCACACCCATATGACTTTCTTTCGTTCACAGAGAGTGTTCTGTTTCATAAAGGTGCTGTTAAGCTAAAATAAATAAATAAATAAAACAATAATAATAAAACATACATGTGCTATATTTAAAGTCTTTTGAAAAGCCTCTTCTTCACTGAAACTCACTGGTCCCACTTTATATTAGGTGGCCTAATCTTACATCAAAAAAAGTACAATGTACTTTTTGTGTTCATATTTTGTTGCAAAACACTGTTGAGGTGGGATACAGTTAAGGTTAGGGACAGGTTTGGTGGTATGGGTAGGGTTAAGGGTGGGTTAAGGTGTAAGGGATTGGTCAACAGTCTAATTATAAATGTAATTACAGAAATTAATACAGATGTAATTACATGTAGGTATTTTTTAAATATAAGTACAATGTAAAAACATGTATGCACACAATAAGTGCATTGTTTCAAATGATTATTATAAATGTTAGTACATAGTAGTTAAAGACACCTAATATAGTGGGACCAACTCACTTAACTCAAAAATGGTTCTTCAAGAGACACTACACCACGTTTAACATCAACAATGTGAAGAAACATCAGCAAGAAAGAAAGAAGTCATGTGGGTTTGGAACAACATAAAAGTGAATAAAAGTAGACCAAAGTTTCATTTTTGGGTGAACTATTCCTTCAAATAAAGTATTTTTGAACTAGAAGTCAAGATGGCTAGTGTAAGAATATGAGTCACGCTAAATAATTCTTTCTCTGACTACTCTGTCATGTTCATTCTTGTTAACTTAACCAACAAAAACTTATATAACTCATCTAGGTGTCCTGCACACATGCACAAGCTTTTGACATGCTATTAAAATCGTATCTTTTCATTTCCTAGACACATTTACTGTAATAGCTTCTTGTTCTTCTTGCATCGGTGTCTTCAATTACAGCAGAAACATGTCTCTCTGCCTCCTGAGGCCTGGGGCCTCTGGGAGAAGCCTGGGCCTGGATTTGGAGCCAACACTGGGTTGGGTTCAGGCCCCTGGAGGCCCAAGTGGAGAGGGTAGGGGAGCAGTAAGCCACAAAGACGACGCTACCTCAGATCACCTTCAAAGAGCTTCAACTCTCCAAGGAGAGAGAGAAAGAGAGAGAAGGAGGGCTAACCGTGTGTGCACTCCCTCCCTCCCTCCCTCCCTCCCTCCGTCCCTCCGCCTCTGGCATGCGATCAGCACAAGCGTGCATGCACTTGCCCTTCCTAAAGTGTAGCACGGTGAAATAATTTGTGGGCCGCAACAGGGATCCACAGTGCAGATGACACAAAGGCGTACTTGTGTTTCCTGTAGATGCTCTGGAACGGGCTGATTCAATGCAACAGCGATAATAATTCTCTCCTCAACTACGACACTCTCTCAAGAAGTTCAGGAGGTCTGGATCTGCATTTGTGCATGTAAACATTGTCTATGCACAGGAATATATGTGTGCATATGCATGTATGCATTTCTAGTGACATCGAAAATACTTAATTATCTCTATACAACTGTCACCCAGTCAGCGGTTCTGCAGGTCTGCATATGCATTTGGCATACACACGTTCGAGTCATTGTTTTTGCATGGTGACATGCTTACACATGAGTATGCATATGTTGGAAAATGCAAGTATTTAAATGTACATATGCATGTACATTTTTTTGTGTGTGCCAAAAACAAAGATACCATCTACATATGCATGTACATTTTTTTAAAGAAGTGTGTGCCAATAAGCAAGTATGTGCATGCATCACTAGTGAAATTAAAAAGATAAATATGCATTACAAATAACTTGAGTTAAGTAATCAGATTACTTTTTCAAGTAACTAGTAAAGTAACGCATTACATTTTCAATTTACAAACAAAAATATCTAAGTTACTTTTTCAAATAAGTAATGCAAGTTACTTTGTTTTCACATTTATTGACTGAGAGCTCTCCTGTCTCCATGTTGAGAGAAAAAGGTTAAGTGCAGAGGTGTTGTGTGCAATGTGTAAACATGATGGTTATTGTAGTTCTAGACTAAATGTGAACATTTACTCATCTCACTTGCATGAAAACATTCAGTATTTCTCAAAATGAATAAAAACAGTGAAATGCAATCTCAGAATTTTATAAACCTGTAATAATTAACTATATTAAATTACACAAACATACTTTATGTATTTAATCTCACTTTAATCTGACCAACAATGATCCAGTTCAACCACACTAATAAACAAAAATGACTTTAGATTAGATTTAGAAATAAATGTTGAACTTCCTTCTCCTGTATCTATTCTTCTTTAATCCAGAATGGCAGCACAGTAGAAAGGTTTGTTTGAGCTGTGCCCTCTACTGTACAGGCATAAATGCGTTTCTTTCAACCTGAGGCTTATTTCACTTTTGGTGTAAAAGGGCTTTAACATTTGCCAAAAAAAACAAAACAAGCAAGCCCAGTCCAGGTGAGAAAAAGTAACAGAAAAGTAATGTAATGCATTACATTGCATTTTAATGGAGAAACCCTATATTGTAATGCATTACTTTTAAAAGTAACTTTCCCCAACACTGTCTGTGACACTCTCTATACAACTGTGTGACCCATGCAGAAGTGCTGTAGGCCTGCATCTGCATTTATGTATATATGTATGTGTCACTTAGGTAACATATTAACAAAAAGCATGCATATGTTAGAATGTGTCTGGTGTGCATGTATATATGCAAGAGACTGCATGCAAGTCTATGCATGAACTAATAATGACATTACAGATATCAACTATCACACTCTCTCTACAACTATGTCACCCATGCAGAAGTCTTGTAGGCATGCATCAGCATTTGTGCATGCATGCATGTGCATTAAGTGACATACTAACGGATATGCATGCACAGACTTGTGCATATGTGTGTGTGCAGGTGACTGCATGCATATGTGCACATGTATTAGTGTTAAAATCTGCCTATGCCAGAATATGAGTGTACAGGCTGAAGCATGATGTGTGTATGTGCATGCATTGCATGCATATGTTCATAGTGAAATCAAAGATAACAGCTATGACACTCACTCTAAAACTGTGTCACCCAGCAAGTGGTCCTGCAGGCCTGCATTTGCTTTTGTGCATGCACATTTATGTGTTGCTTGTTTATAGAGGAATGTGCAGGAATGGATGTACATGATGGTGCATGTGTATAAAATGTGTGTGCATGTGCTCGTGGGTGTGGGTGTGTGTGTGTGTGTGTGTGTGTGTGTGTGTAGGACCTTGAGCTGTGCTCTGGGTCAGCAGTTTGTTTAGCTTCAATTAGAGGCTCTGTCTTCGTCAAGGCAAGCGTGAAGGAAGAATTAACATGCAACGGCAGATTCCCACCAGTGTGTCATTACACACGCCATCTCATCTGCAACAGCTCCACTGTGAGTGTGGACGATATATATGTGTGTTTGGGTGCATATCCATTGTTTAGAAAGTTTCCCCTCTTCTTGCTGTCTTTTTTTTTTTTTTTTTTTTTAGTTTAGTTTAAATGCACTTTTGGGTAGAAATGTACTTTTACAGAATTTAAAGGTGATGTGTGTATTTTTTTTGTTATTATCCTCAAATATCCTCATATATCCTCATATATACATATATACAGAGACCACTATTATTTCTGTCATTAGCAGGTTGATTTCCCTACAAAAAAGTGTAAACACTGTGACTCTGTGGCACTGGAAACTTGTTTGAAACTTGTTTATTTTTGCTAATCTTTTTGGTGTCACTAGAGGTGTAGAAATTACACTTCATCGTTAATTTAATAACACATTTTGCTCACAGTCTCTGTGCTGTCAGTCATGCTTGGTTTAAGAACTGCGATCTTCTATGACAAACAACATTTCAACTTATTACACATATGAACATTAATAGAGCTGAATCCTGGTAACATACTGTAAATCTAAACTCTAGAGACTGCTGTTTGAAAAAGGATAAGACAGGGACACTCTCTCTTCCCTCCAAACTCCTCTCCATTTCTCTCCCTCTTTTTTTACTCTTTTTTCCCCACTTTTTCACTCAGACCACAGTTCTGCCACAAATATTTCCCTTGTTCGTCCTCTGTGACTGGGGATAGAGCACACTTTCGTCCAGAACAGGAAAAAGCAGCACAGACACACACTCAAAGCTCTGTGCGTTTGTAGAAAAACAGCATGTGTTTATCTTATAAATATGTTCATGAACCTTATAGCTTGCTCTGAAAATGCAGTTTGAGTACATTGCGGACCCTGAAGACCAACTAAAACAACACATTTAACACAATTTACCACACTTGTAACATCAATTGATTTTTTAGCATTTTACAAATAAAAATAAAGGCACTTTTTATAGTCTACTACTGTTCATCTGAATTACCTAAACATTTAAAAGGAACCTATTAGGCCCAAAGTATTGATTTTGTTTATGTTTGAATGTTCAAAACACATTATTTTTCCTATATTTGACATTGTTGCAGCACCTCTCTTCCCAGTCTGTCAGTAACGCTCTGGGGTGCGTTTCTGAAAAGCATCGTTAGCCAACTAACATCGCAAGTTCCGTCATTACTAACATAGTTCAACGGTGTTTCCCGAAACCATAGTTGAAACATTTGCAAACTGCATCGCAAACTGTTACGACAGCTCTTGAGCTGTGGTTAGAAGCACAGTTTCTCGTTTTTATGATATGTGGACTTAATAAATCCTTATCTTGAGAAATATAAGCAAGCTGGACATTAAGTACAATGTATATCTTTTATTTTGAATATATACAAATGTAATTTACATATTTTAGTTTATCAAGAGATTTTAAGCACCATTTTTGATGAGTGCACATGTGCGTACGTGATCTATAGTACGTAAGAACAAGCCTATGGTTGAATCTGGAAATTAAAAAAAATAACTGAGAAAAATGATCCTCAGATTCCATGTCCATAATTTATACAAAAAATCTAGCATTAATTCGATCTCAAACGGATTCATTTAAAGAAGTTATTACTCCACTACCAACATCATTCACCAACGTGGCTGAACGACATGTTTGCGACAATATGGTTTCGGGACAGTCATGACTAGCTAGTTGATTTGTTTAACAATGCATTGTACTATGGTAGTGAAGCAGTGAGATACGTCATTGTATGGGAAATGCACCCCAGTTTAGTTCCTGTCTCTTTGAAGCCCCTCCTTCTGAAAATCACAGTTTGCTCTAATTGGTTGGCTGGATCAATGTGTTGTGATTGGTCAACCACTGTTGACCAATTCTGTTTGGGAAATAAATGTCTCGCCCCTTACCATGACCGTGAATTTCAACAGACTACTAACTCAACCAGGCTCCGCCCCTTTAATTTGCATACGCCTTGGGTGGGAATTATTTAAATGAGTAATATTTTGATGTGTTCGTTCCCAGGAGAAAACTACAATGGAGGCGTTTCAGGGAGTTCAGAAACAGTGCACACTGATATAGAGCATAACTCCTGCTGGAGTGACTGCTCTATGCAGTTTTGCAACTTCTGTAACTTTGCAGACCTTTTTCATGCTCAAACAGCAACATTACATACTGAAGAAAGATAGTAAAAAATTTAAAAAATAATAAAAGCAAAAAATAAAAAAGCAAAATAGGACCACTTTAAGACTTTGATATACAGTATTTTGCCCATTTAAAAGTCACTATTTTTTTATTTTATTTTTTTTGGTTATGATCTCAATCTTTATAAATTTAACATATATTCAATACTTAATATGAAATTTAAGGTCTCAGAACCCCAGGTTATAGAACCCGGATATTTGCATTTTTTTCTATAAGCTGATATTTTCAGATTTATTTATATACTATAGAAATACAGTGGAATTTATTCTACTGTATTCACCCCAAACATAAACAATGTTATTATCCTTCACCACACCTTAATGTAAAGTCCATAACTATTATCCAATAGATGTTTAAACTGGCTTTGTATTATCAGAGAAACATACTGGTAACATTTTAGAATGAAGTTCAATTTGATAAGATTAGTAATATAGTACATCACTTAACATGAACTAACAATGAAAAACACTTCTAAAGCATATATTAATCTTAACTCATTTCAAAATTTACTAAAAACATTATTACATTCAGAAGTTATTCAGAAGGTAATACTTTATTTTACAGTGTCCTTGTTACACATATTGCATTAATGTAGTAATAACTATAAATTATGCATAATTACATGTGACTAACCCTAAACCAAACCCTAATCCTAACCCTAAGCCTGTAGTAAGTACATATAGTTAATTGTTATTACTCAGTACTTAAAAATATAATTACACTGTAAAACGGTTAAAATAAAATAAAATAAAGTGTAACCATTATAACTTTTAATATTATTTAATAGACCTGACATAACATGAACTAAAACTGAACAGTTTTATTTTTATTAATTTCTATTAACGTTTAAAAAAAAATTAATAAATACTCGATAACACTTTATTTTAGTGTCATTGTTACACGTTACGTGTAGTACTGTAGTAATAACTATATATTATAAATTAACTATAAATTAACTCTAAACCAAATCCTCATCTTAACCCTTTCTATAAAAAGTACATGTGTAGTTATTATTACTCAATAATTACAATGTATAATTACAATGTAATACCGACGCCTTAAAATAAAGCGTAACCAAATACTGTAACAAATGCATTGCTCATTGTTAGTTCATGTTAGTTAATGCATTAACTAATGCAAACTTATTGTAAAGTGTTACCAAAGTTCACAGAGTTTATAAAAGTTAATTTCATGATTGCAGTTGTTTTTACATGTACAAAATAAATGTTTCTGGGCCCACAAAGAATGCGGAAGACTGTCTCAACAGAGCATGAGGGTTGACACAAGAACAGAGGAGAGCACGATATCCTATTATTAAGGATTCTGACATGATCCAACCCTTCATGGCATAACTGAAGAGTTCATTTGAGCACAACTGTCCTCCGGGGTTCGGCTGATCGGGGCTCATAGTGTAGCAGTGTTGTTCTCTGCAAACTTCGAGAGGGGAGCCCTTCCTGACTGCGTATAAATAGGTGGATATTTTTACCCCACGGTTTTTGCGCTAACCCAGTGCTGTTTGATTAGAGCATTGCTGGCCTCTGGCAGACACACTTTTTCTTCCCTCTCCTCCTCCCTGGAGAGCAGGGAGAGACACTGGGTGAGAGAGTTAGACTACATCATCCCTCCAGATGTATCTCTTTAACAGACCTCCAAACACAAACAAATTCACACGCAGTTCAAGGATTCTGCCCTGCAATAAAATCATGTTCTTCATCAGTATTTTTGTCCTGATTTCCAGTAAATGTATCTAAACACCCTTAAAATAAAATAAATTTACTTGAGAAGCAAAGTTGTGTAAGATAATAAAATCAAATAATATATCTTATCACAGCCGGGTTCGATAGACAACTCATAATAAATGATCGTAATACTTTTTGATCATTGCAAAGCCGATATCCACTATATCTGATCACTTAAATATATGTATATATGTATATGTATGTATATGTGTATTTTTTTTATGATACTCAAGCTGACGTCGCACTCAGGTGAAATTTCTTCGGACACTGTAACGGTCGTGATATGACGTCATGCTCTGCGGGTTCTTTTTTATAAGCATGAATTCAACATATAACAAATAGTAATACATTCAAAATGTAAAAATATACAACCTACCCGATTTACTGCAAAAACATCATTCTTTTAATTCAGCCAAGAGGTCACGCCGTGACGTATCGATCTTCTACTGGTCACGTCTTCATGTGATTCGAATTTGCAGGTCAGAGTTCACCAAACTTGAAGTTTGAAATGCAGCAAAATGCAAAACTTTTCGCATCAGCTTGTGTTTGCGGTCTGACACATTTGCATGTGTATGAATGGAAGTCAATGGAATGAAAAGTGTAGTGTGACCAAAGTCTCTTTAAGACAAGTAATTTCACTCGGCGGCCATATTTGAAATGCTTCTTGGGCATCCAAGTGCAGCTCCTATCTCTTTGAATGGGGAAACATCAAATTCTCCATTGCTGTTCACCAAGCTTTTGATTAAATTTCATATTTGAAATCACCTATGAAATCTGATAAAAACTGTCTCATAAATTTTGTTTCTAAACGCTCGAATCATGAAAAAAACCCTCAATTTTTTGTTCAGGCTGTATCAAGCTAACGCGCATGCCTAGACCTAACTGTGCATCTGACTGCTTCTGTAGGAACCGGAGTTTCTAACTGCAGCTGCAGTGACACGATGACTTTACCAATTGGCAATTGGCTCTCATTTAGAAGGCGGTACTTATTCCGCCATATTGCGCATTGCACTTTCTCCCATTCATAATAATATGATGCACCATCTTTCTATATATAAGGTCTTTGGTGTGAGTCTGTGCGTTCCACATAATAGGCATAAATTTAGGCCTACTTGACAGATAACAAGACATGATGTTAAAAAAAAGCCCAGATACAAGAAAACAAAACATACATTACCATTTAAAATGTTGGGTTTGGTCAAATTTATTGAATGAAGTCTCTTCTGCTCACCAAGGCTGCATTTATTTGATCAAAAATACAGAAAAAAACAGTAATACTGTAAATATTATTACAATTTGAAATACATGTTCTGTTTTCATATATTTTGCAGCCATTACTCCAGTCTTCAGTGTCACATGATCCTTCAGAAATCATTCTAATATGCTGATTTGCTGCTCAAGAAATATTTCTGATTATTATCAGTGTTAAAAACAGCTGCACTGCTTCAGATTTTTGTGGAAATCTTGATACTTTATTCAGGATTTTTTGATGAATAGAAAATTCAAATGTCAAAAATGAATATTCAGTGGGTTTAAGGCCTGAAGAAAATGTATCTTGTTTTTCTTGGACATTTATATTTTACTGGACACCAGATAAATTGATGAGTGAGACAATCAAATCAAATCAAGCAAAGCTTATCAGCTCATATCTGATACTTAATCTGGAATTTCGCATGAGGGTGAAAGATTTCCCCACACTGATTTCGCAATGAGTTGACCAACACGTGACCAACAGAAAGCTTCTTGATTTGGAAGTTACTTCTCTGTAAGCTGTGCTTAATACATTGCTACATTATTGACAATAGACAATGGACCTTTTTGCCTGCAAAATTTTGTTAATTTTTTTCAGCTCACATGTAACAGTCATGGCTAGTTAGGACAAAAACTCAGATTGAAGCTGCTGTGATGTTGGTATCTAGTAGGCGTTTCCTCTGAACTACACTTGTCAAACTGCATCAGGTGGTGGATCACTAGTCACTACTAATTTACATAAAGTTAAACGCTGATTGCAATATATAAAATTAGCTATGAACTGATGTTCATGTCAAATCACTTGGTGTTAAGGTACACCGAAACTTGTGTATGTTCCCCTTTTGCCTAATTCCACATTTTCTTCTCACTCTCGCCATGTATAAACACAGCTGAAGTCAAATGACCCACAACTTCTTGACATAAACCCAAACTGACCAGTTGGTGCCACCTTTCTTTTGTACACACAAACACATATAAACAAACAATCACACACCGTTACTTCACTTTTACGCATATCAGGATTTCAAAGTACATTCCATTTTAAATGTCGTTGTTGTATCACCCCGAAGAAAACCTTTGCCTTAAGTTTAAAATTTGCCATGTCAAAAATACTACTATGTCCTGATCTAGAGAGTTGGTAATCGATTTGTTTAATGCAGTTCTGAAATTAAATGACTTTATGTTGACCCTTGTGAAAGAGAAGTGCAGTACATTTTAGCAAAATTCTAATAATATACTTAAAAGAATATACTTCAGTGTGAACTCTAAAGTGTTTGGAAATTAGGATTTTTACATGTAATTTTATAATTATTTTAATTGTTTTTGAAATATGGTTACAGTGTACTGTTGAACGTATTGACAAGCATTTACGGTAAACTAAAATATACTTATATATTAAATATAATGTAATTTCTATTAAAACTTGTATGTCATGTTTTTTATTAAATATATTTGTAATTTCACATTTGTAATGATGAAGTTACAATTTAGTACATTTAGAATATATTAACTTTAAATGTAATATCAAATAACACCCTATTTAAAATCATAATCAAGTACATGTGCTTTAGTATGTTAGTCATCACATCAAAATAAGTGCACTTCTTTAAAGCAAGACACAAAATTAAAATGTATGTACTTTAAAGTAAAACATTTTGACATTCTTACCAGTGTTGCTTAAAGTTATTTTTAAAAGTAATGCATTACAATATTGTGTTATGCCCTAAAAAAGTAAGCAATTGCATTACATTACTTTTGCGTTACTTTTTCTCACCTAGGCTGGGCTTGCTTGTTTGCTTTTTTAACAATAACAAAAAAAGTTATAATTTTGGCAAATGTTCAGGCACATTCACACCAAAAGTGAAATGAATAAGCCTCAGGCTGAAGGAAATGCATATTTACACCTGTACAGTATAGAGGGCGCAGCTCAAACAAAAGAATCGGATACAGGAGAAGGAAGTTCAACACTCTCAATATAAAGTAATTTTTGCATATTAGTATATAGATCATTGAAGGTCAGCAGCAAAGACATTGGTTAATAAAGTGAGATTAAATATATTTGTGTAATTTAATATAGTTAATTATTATAGATTTGCATAAAATTCTGAGATTGCATTTCACTGTTTTTATTCATTTTGGGGAATGCTGAATCTTTTCGTGCAAGTGCAATGAGCAAATGCATGTTCACATTTAGTCTAGAGCTACAATAAACCAAATCAACATGTGGACAGAAGAGCTGTCAGTCAATAAATGTGAAAAAGTATCTTGCGTTACTTATCTGAAAAAGTAGCTTTGTTGTAAATTGAAAAAGTAATGTGTTACTTTAATAGTTACTTGAAAAAGTAATCTGATTATGTAACTCAAGTTACTTGTAATGCATTACCCCCAACATTGATTATTACAAAGTACTTCAGTGTGTTAAGAAACATAGTCATGAATGTCTACTTTTTTAAAATAAAATTAAGTGTCCTTTAATTTCATTAACAGTTTTTTAATGCTTTGAAGATTTGAGATACACTACAAATGCACAATCAACACAGTTAAGAACACTTCTTTTTCACAAGTGGTGTTATGCAGCATATGTGTTGGTTGGAATGCTGCTGTGCTTCTGACACCTGTTAACTGTCTCCTCATCAGTTTGAGACCAATGCTGTGGGTGGGCCACCAGGCTTATTAGTTTGGGGGGAAAAATCTACTTTTCATAATCCTTCAAAATAGCATAATCTCTTTAATCCTTTCCCCTGTGTAATCACAATCTGCCCAAACTTCATGCACAATTCAGGTCAATCCCGCTTGCACTGGCTGCTGAACACATGAGGTAGCCATTGACTGTATGAGGTTGAGCACAGTTCATGACTCAGATTATTGTTTACACAGAGATCCATGATCGTAGGAGTGGTCAGACTTGCTCTGCTGTGAGAGTTTCAGCTCAGTTTAGCCAAACTTAATGCCAAATGCTAGGGTAAAATGGGGTAAGACAACCATCAAATTTCATTTTTTGTTTTCTTGACCATACAGTTAGATGGCACAAAATCTAATCTCGACACATTTAGTTAATACCTATACTCTTCTTAATTTTGTCTTTTCTTCTGAATATTATCATGTGTCAGATTTAGATATTTTTTAAAGTTTTAAGGTTCATCTGTGATATTGTGTTTTTGTGTCTACTTGTTAATGACAGATTTGTGGACTCATTGATGTTTTTAGATTTGTAAAATAAAGAGTATTGTTTTTATTTTGAAGTGAAAAGATAATACCCTTGGGGTAGGATGGCCCCCTCCAGAACTGGGACAGAAGGACCTGGGCCGCATGTTGTTACTAATTCTTTGGTAACACTTTATGGGGAACAATTCTCACTTTTAACTAGTTGCTTATTAGCTTGCATATTGGCTGTTGATTAGTACTTATAAAGCACATATTAATGCCTTATTCTGCATGACCATATTCTACATCCCTAAATCCTACCCCATACCTAAACTTAAACGCTACAGCAACTACCTTACTAACTATTAATAAGCAGTATAATGAAGCAAAAGTGGTAGTTAATAGTTGATTATGTGTTCCCCATACCACAGTGTTACCAAATCTTATTATTATTTAATCATTTTATGATTTTAATTCACATTGCTGCTATTATGATATTCCTATTAAAAATAAATAAATAAAACACCCCCAATACCAGAGTGGTTAGTGCTAACTCCAGGCTAGGACTATGGCTCCTAACAAATAAAATAAAACAACTTAACAACAACGTTCACAATTTTAACCAAATATAGTAGCATACAAAACAATAAATCAAATACAATCAAAGACAATAACCATCAAAGAACAATAATTTGACATTAATAATACATAAACATTTAATTTAAACATTTTATATAAAATAATAATAATAAAGAAACAAAGGAAAGAATGAAGGGGAACCCCAGGTCAAGATGCCAATTCACCTATCAGCAGTCAGTGATCTTTCAGGTTCCACTGTTACACCTGTAGGTGTAACTGTGTTAATGAATGAGTCATTGAATCATTCACTCAATCGTTTTTTTTCTGAAACACCACCACTACTGTGTGTTGTTCAGAGACTGACGAAGTCTGCTTTGGCTTCTTTAGAACTATTTTCTTTGATGGAGCAAAAATATACAGTCTCTGGAAATATTATGTCTAAAGTTACTCAATATAAACTTCATCTCATCCGATCAGACTGTAGAGCTGTAAAATCTGTTTCATTAATATCATTTAAATGTAGAGATTTGAGATTAAATGGAAAACCTAATATGGTGGATGAAGCTCGCTCATGTAGATCCGTGTGTTAATGTGTCTGTGTTAGTACTGCTTTTGTTTTCTCTTTCTTTAATTGGTCTTGAAGCTTTACACTTCCAACGCACTTGCAGATGTTGATGGTGATGACCATGGTAACAAAACCTAAAACACAAACACATGCAACAAACTATTGCAAAAAGATAGAGAGAGATGGTGAAAGCTTCATTAGCAAGTGCATAAAACACATCATTACATGTTGTAGTCCATGAATAACACAAAATCTTCATCAGAGTGAGTGACGGAATGAATTAAAGGGATAGTTTACCTCAAAAATGAAAAAAAATATCCCATGATTTACTCACCCTCAAGCCATCCTAGGTGTATTTGATGTATCTTCTTGCATATATCCTGGCTCTTCCAATCTTTATAATGGGGGGCGTGTTTTGAAAAAAAAAAAAAAAAAAAAAAAAATGCATCCATCCATCATAAATATAATCCATAAGGCTCCAGGGGTTAATAAAGGCGCGATGTATGACACAGGATGTAGGAGTAGCGTAAGCTTAGGTGCCAACAAAAATGGCTGGGCAACAAACTAAAGATCCTCTCATCTTATATCAAAATCCTCCAACATTTCTCTTTAAAATTTCTCATTTTAGACTTTTTTCGTGACCGGTGTTTTGTTTTGCTCTATTCTCTGCACTTTCACGTTCGTCAGCATGTCATGCATCAGGTCAGAGGTAAATGTATCTCTGGTTGTGTCTGAAAGAAGATAGTCATACACCTAGAATAGCTTGAGAGTGAGTAAATCATGGAATCATTTCATTTTTGTGTGAACTGTCTTGGATCAGTCAACAAATCAATCAATCTGAAATTCAAACAATTACTCAAAAGATGAAACTTTAAATGAGTTGAACATTTAAATTAATAGTTTTTAATAAATTACATTTTCAGATTTATGGTGGATAAAACTAAAAAGGTCTCACTAATCTGTATGTCTTTGCAAAAGCCTTATCTATAATTGTTTGATATGTCATAGTTTGCACGGTTCATAACATTGTGTCATAATAAAAGACTTTTGTAAGAACTGCAAGTGGCCAGGCTCCTGTCTTAAAGTTCAGCAATAAATGTATCTAGCACAACTGTATATTCACTCTATTTTGAGTTACAGTATATCTCTGAAATAATTGGTACTTATTATTTCTGGAAAATAAATTCTGACCAAAGTCAACACACAGTTTCCTCTAATTTCTTCAGAGTTGTCTGCAAAACACATCACTGTGCTGTAATTTAAATGGCATACAGAATAACTGCAATATAAACTTTATGCCAATAGTCAAAACTGTGACTAGTGACATTGCATCTAAAGACCAGATTTAAAGCACCAAATGGTCTTAATTAGTTACAAAAATTGGACAATTATGGGAAAACCTATAGTCGTAAAGACAAGGTGATAAAATAAAAACATGTATAGCTTTACTAAAGACATTTGGGGGCTTAAGACCTGGAAGTCCACCTCTGGCATCGCTCATGCTTATATGCCAGAGAAGAACTTTCTCCCGGAATTGTTGAGTGAGGAAAATGTGTTTTCCTGTGATGAATGTCTGGCCTTCCTGCAAAAGTAACTCTCCTGGAAAATTGCTGGAGTCATGGCTTTACATACTGGAAGTATGAATGTATGTACGTCACTTCATAAACTTTGATGGTTGAATGTAAACTGAATATGAAAGTACAATGTTCATGTTGCGATTGATCAGTTTTGTTGAAAGTTCTTTTAGTTGTCCAGATGTAAACCAGATGCAATTAGTAAACAACTTGGAATATGTCAATAGTTATTGGTTTATATTTTGAAATTCCTCTTTTTAAATGTGCAGTAAAGTCTGCAAATTGTTTAATGAGGGGCAGTGTGCCGGATACCGCTGATGTAAATGGTATTAGATCAGGGCTGTGTGCACATATTCCAGTTAGTGTAGATGACAAATGAGAATATAAATAGAATTTAAGAAGTGGTAAGATACCATACCACAACAATTCTGCATCCAGCTCAATTAAAACTCAAATTTCCTTTTTTTATTAGTATTATTTGATAAAATAATTGTTATAAATGGGTTGACACTATTTACACAAACTCATAAATATAACATTTTTATGATATGGTCATGGACTTGTTCTCTACTGCTACACTACGGCTCTCATGAGGAAGCCAAATTACAGAGATGCTGCATGTAGTCAAATGCTGAGTTTACACTTTGACAGTTAGACAGTTGTTATTACTCTATTCATATATTACAATTTTCAAGCCAATAGATATGTTGTGTCAGACTGGTGGAGATTTTTTTTTAAATCCTGTTGAACTGTCTGTTGTATTAAGCCTATTAAATATTTGCTGCCTTTAAATAATTTCTAGAGGTTAAGTTGGAAGATCAGAAGTGAGGCAATAGTTTTAAGAAGAGCAAACGCACACAGGGGAATGATGAGCATGTGCAAACCACTGAGCTGAAACCAGAACAGCCATTCATTGACTAATGCACGTACACATGCATGTGATTTTCCAACTATTGGCCAAAATAAGACAATCTGAATAAGACATTTCCATGTTAATTTGTCTTGCAACAAATCAGTATGTTTTATTACACATTACATTGTCATAAAACTGTTATAACATTGTAGTTACATTGACGCATCAGTGGTTGCTTTAAATAATCACTGCTGAATAACTACTAATGTGCAAAAAAAAAAAAAATAAATAAATAATAAAAAAAATACAGAAAGTTTTATAGTGACATTTAATATAAAGGAAGGGTCTTCAATGATTTGTCATAAAAATAATGTAGGAACACTGTTAACTGAGAAAGAAGCATATCCTTGTATATCAGAGCCAATAATTGTACGAATTGTATGAAATGTGGCATTTTGTATACCCTTATAATGTAGTGTATTATATGTCCATAATGTTGTGAATTATGTCAATTATTTTTCCAGATTTTCATAAAGGACATTTTTAGCAGGCCCATTAAAAATACATTTCATATAAATGAGAATTTCACCTAAATGTGTTGAAAACAGTCTTAATTATTTCAGCTTCTCAAACTGTTTAACTTTTGATATCAACTGAAATTAATTTGGACAAATTATTTTCAGAGCATTAACGGTCCTTATATTGTAAACCCTGCTATATTCATGCATAATGTGCACAACTATTATAGAATTATGCATTTTAATACGTAACTTTGCAGCCTTACCCATACTTTCAGCAGTTTATATGAATTTCTGAGCGACATATAACAGCTCTGTGAAGGCATAATGATATATAAATATTTTAAATATAAGACAGAGCAAAAGCGGTGAGTGTTGATGCTTCAGTGTTGAGCTTCTCCTTGGCCAGAGGACGATCAGTGAAATCTCTTCTGATAGGAGCATAAACTCATAATCTGACAGAAACATACACAGACTATGGAGAGGTTTTGCCTGTATGGATTTGTAAAGTGTACTCTGTAAAAAAAAAATCCCGTTGTTTCTACGGAAAAATACCGGCAGCTGTGGTTACCAGAACAATACTGTAAAAATGACATCAAACCGTAAACATACTTACGGAGTTACATGTGAATTTTACATTTTAAATCTGTTAAATTTACGGTAAAATAATGTATTTCATTAACTGATATAATGTTAATTTACTAACCTAATGAAGTACTAATATCTGTTTTGTACCTTTATAATACACTGACAGTCACCAAACACAGTGGTGATGAGAGTCACATGATGAATCAAAGTTCATCACAAGCAGCTTTTCCACAAGCTGAGAAGCACAATACTAATATATAGAAGGTGCACACAGTGTCATTCACACACACACTAAACACCATCAAGGTAACATGCATGAAATTTTAAAAAATGCAATAAACATTAATTTAACAACATTAGATGTAACATAAAACCCTAATGTACATAACTGATTAGAAAAAAAATGAGAAAAACTAAGAAGAAACAGAGTTATTTCAATGAAAATATATAAATGTGAAGTGTCACGCAGGGAATTGTGGGAATGTCAATATACGGTTTTTCACTGTAAATTTTACAATGAATTGTTATTTTTCACTTCCAAAAACTGTGAATTTAACGGTATTTTACCGTAAAATTACATTAAATGTACCATTAGATCTATTACAGTTATTCACCGTATATAGTACGGAAACTTTCTGTAAACCAATCAACAGTTTTTCACCGCAGCATTTTTACAGTCTTTTACTGTTAAAATCACGGTCATTTTTTACAGTGTACTCTGTAGATACTCTATGACAGGTATCATATGCTTTTATGAGTTGTGGCGGTAGAATGTATGTTTTTCACGTTATTTGTAATGCTGTGTAAATCTACATACGTACTTGGTTGCCCGTATGTGATCTGATTGTATGGCTGCTGATATGTATGCCGCTGGTACGTTGATATTCTGTGTGTGATTTGGTCAGTCTTTGGTTGCAGACTTTTTGTGCATGCATGTGTAGTTTCATGTTCTACACAAGTACTTGAAAGTCATGCCAATAACGCTCTGGCTTTCAAGTGCACTGGGGTCAATACATCAATGTGTTTCACGTTCTATCAATCTTATCCCTTTCTTCTTACTTTTACTCATTATTCATTCCTTCTTTATCCTCCCTCAACTGCATTTCTTTGTGCACAGTACCTTTGTACAGAGACAGAGGAAAACATAATAAAAAATCAAGAAACAGCATCCCACTCTACAACGTACAGAAGATGCTAACGATTAGAATCAATAACAATTTGTGAGCTTATTGAACAAAAGCAACAGTGAGTGTAATTGATTTTTTTCTTTTGACACTAAAATTTCATAATAATTGAACATTTAATCCTAAACACAATGTAAAAGCTTGGTCTATGCGTGCACCTTCTTTTACTGCGCGATTATCTCTGTCAATATTTATAACGGTGAAATAGAATTGCAGCACATTTTAATTGATATTCTCATAACAGGGCTCAGTTCGTACATCATTACACAGTCTAGCACATGGGAGTCATGTCTGATGTAAATACATCTAGAATCTGCTAAATGCATAAATGTAAATAAAAGTGATATAACATAAATGCAATTATTATTATTATTATTATTATTGGGTTATTGGCCATTAATGTGGTCTTTCATATAGGTTGCTGTGTGAGTTGTGCTCTTGGCTCAGGCCTCAGTTCTTTCGCCCTGCCCTTGAGATTGTGCAGACACATGGCAGATAATGTTCTGACACCAGAAACTGAAAACCGTCAGGAAATCCTAACAACACTCTCCCTTGTCCTTCTCTCATGCTCTGGAGAAGAGTGGCAAAGCTCTCAAAACAGGCTTAACTTGCTGTAAAGTCTGAACCACTGACTGCTTAACGCATCTGTTCATCTGTCCTCTCTCATGGGTTTAGAAATTAGTGCCTAATTGGATATTTACTTTCTCTAAGCAT
Source organism: Megalobrama amblycephala (assembly GCF_018812025.1). Lineage (NCBI taxonomy): Eukaryota > Metazoa > Chordata > Actinopteri > Cypriniformes > Xenocyprididae > Megalobrama > Megalobrama amblycephala. The sequence goes on from NC_063067.1 coordinate 30,640,346, forward strand.
TTTTTTATACTATATTTTATTTTAATTTTAAAAAATAGACTTTTGTTGGTGGACAGCTTTTATTTTAAACCGTAATTCCAACGTTCATAGCCTACTGTAATAATAACAATACATTTGTGTGTAGTTCAATTAGGCTACGAGCCGCAGGGCTAGCTGTCACAAGGGCTGTGTCACATCTCAGTAACTATTAGCTTTTGAGTCAAAAGTCCAATTGAACAAATTCAGTGTTTTTTTGCTGACACCTATGTTAAAACTGTTTTAAATTAGAATGATTTGTGTAAATTCTGTCCTCCAACCTAAAATTACAAAAGAAATTTGGAAGTTGTATAACAAGCAAATACAATAGAACTGTATCTCTCTCTCTCTGGTGCTCTCTTTATTTATTTATTACTTTTTGATAAGCAATAAGATAGAAAGGTTCAATAGCTTTTCCGCAGTTAGACTTAAGTTATGTACCTACAGAAATTGGTTTAAAAATAAACCCAATATAGAGTGAAGTGACAGCTGGCCCTAGCCTCCACAAATTACACATTAATTACATTTTTTTTTAGTATTACATTATAATTACATATGTAAGTGCATGAACATGAACACAATAATTGCAAAATATAACTTTTAAAAAATATATAGAATTTTCCACGTGGTATCACACTGGCCTAAAAACGCATGCGTCTTTTTTTGTGTTAAATATAGATATTGGCAAAATATTCACACTAGTAGTTAAATTGGTTAGAAATATGACAAAGTTTGTTGTATTGGGTGGCGGAAGGGTTAATTGTCCTGTTCCCACAGTCTGGGCTTTGAGCGCAAGGTCAAAGATCTCATTTTACCGAGCGCACGTGCGCGCTGGATTTCTGCTCTAGTCAGCACGCGAGACGCTGCAAATCCTGCAGGTCGCAACACAACCGAAGGCCTAAACACAGACCAAGAGAGAGGGAGACTTAGCACAGCTTCTGCTTTCAGCTTTCTTTCTTTTTTTCCCCAAATTATATAAAATAGCCTTAAAACGCCCTTAATATTTGATATTAATATAGCTTATTTAAATAACGCGCTCTAGCGTTTCAAACTTTAAAAAAGAAGGCGTGTCTTGGATTTATATTTTACCTTATTAAGCAAAGGTCTATATGCAAATCTAATGAAATTAAACAAAGTTTAATCCTCCACTACTGATTCCCGTAATTAATAGTAAGAGCGCATTCCTGCATGTGGTTCGTTTGAGCTCAAAGTTCAGCAAAAGACAAACAACAAAAGCAACCCTTCGGAAATATCGTTCCTCCGTCGAATTTTCAGTAAACTTGATTTATGACTAATTGATTACTGGATTCCAGTTCGCGTGATAACAATGCGGCATACAGTAAAGCGAAATATTGCATAACTTGGACAGACACAGGAATTGACGCATAAAATGAGCTGCTACGAAATCAATGTCATTTCACTGACTTTAATAAGCAAAATAGGAAACCATTTCTTCCAAAAACAGCAAAAACGAAACAGAAACCAGCCTGAATGGAATAGTCCGAATTGAACTCTATTCTTTTTCCATTTATATAAACAGATTTGAAAATTGATCCCCTCATTATAGCATGAAATTAACAAACAAAACAACAACCCGCTGCTGCAGTTTTACATTTGATTTCAACACAGTTGAATCAGTAATAAACCAAAAAGATCGTTAAATGCATGACTTTTTAACAATATTTCTTAGATGCAAGCACCATGCTTATTCAATATGATCTGACAAGTTTGTTAATTTAATCATTAAAATAAAAACTATGCATCTGGCCAGCAGAACCAGAATCTCGACATAATAATAAAACAAAACAAAAACAGAACAATAACATGAGACATATAATTTTCATTTTGAGATTATGCAGAACCTGAATCCCTTATTTTTTACTGACCGGCAGAAAAAAAAATAAAGGAAAACATTTAACATTGATCATTGAAACTCTCCATTGAAATACATGCGTAGTTTTCATGTTAGGCAATAATACACAAACCCCTGATTTAGGAAGCCTACACCCTCGAGCTGGATTATAATAACTACATTTTGAAATGTTGGTTTATAAAACTGGCAGCTCATATAGCTCAAAAAAAAAAAAAAAAAAGTTGATGAAAGTGTGCCCATTCATTGAAATCCTATCCATCAAAAAGATACGACCTATAAGTATTACTTATATTATAGAATAGCAATAGATTATGCAACAGCCTGCATGAAGGGCGAAAAAAACACGCACACACACTCTTGTGTCTCGCTACAATCAGACATGACACTATGAGCATCAGTTCAAATGAAACGCGTGCTATTACTGAATGTATGTGAGCGGCATGTCTTCATTAAAGGCGGTTTCTGCCAAAACAAAGAAACAATCAAAAAAGACGAAATGAAAACTGCCAATACCAAAATCAAAAAAAGTGCGCTTCTTTTACAAAGTTTGCTTACTTTAAATGCAACTGCAAAATGGCCATTACTGGAAATCCCAAAAACATGAAACAAATCATAAAAAGTTGGAAAACAATCAGCTCTTCAATGTCGGTTTGTAGGTTTGCTGTTGCATATATTTACAAGTCCAAATGAACCCATACAATGAGCGACCGGAGAGCCAGTCTCATATCCCCAAAAAAGAGCTAAAGATCAAAAACATGCTCTTTATGATACACAATGAACAGAAAGAAAGAAAGAAAGAAAGAAAGAAAGAAAGAAAGTGTATAAAATAGAAATTATTACCATACATGTCCAGCATGCAGGATTAATATCTTAATGCAGATTTATGTGTTTGTTTTTGTCGTTTTTTTCCTTTTCTTTTTAATATATATCTTTATATAACCAAGCAGGCAATAAACCAATGAGATGTTGCATAAAGTTCCCCTGTCGCCTCACTCAGGCGGGTTATACAGGAGAAGTAGGGGAGGTTTTGCATATTGTGGCGCTCTCAACTTTTCTTGCCAAGTGAGAAAAAAAGTCCAAAGTTTCTCTTTTTCGCTTAGCACATACATAGTTTCGTGACTTTTTTTTCCCTTTTTTTCTTTTTCATGAACAACCCAGGTGGATAGAAAGTCTTATTTGAAGGTTTTATCCTAAATACAAAAGCCAGTTCTTCGCTTTCTTTTGTTGTGAGATCTCTACGAAATGGGTAAAAGTACTACAAGCAACTAATCTACATTTCCCAGAAAACATTCTAACATGTTCTTCGTATTTTAGTTGCCGAGGTCGGTGGCGATGGTTACATATGAGATTATTATTTCTTGTGGATTATTCTTCTAATACGAGTACTGTGTTATCTGAATGAGCTTAATGTCTCAGTCTCAGGCATAAGAAGCGCACACTCACATGAAGAACTCTGGAGAGGACGGGTTGTCGCTCGTGGATCCTGCCTCACGGAACCCGTTCGCTCCGGTCAGTTTCTCGCACTTGAGTTTGTAGGCGTCTCTCTCTCGGGCCAGCCGGTTGATCTCTTGCTTGAGCTGCTCTACCTGGTTGATGAGCTGGGTCTTCTCGTTCTCCAGTACGTGCTTTTGCTGCACGCGCTTGAAGCGGCACGACTGCGCGTAGCCCCGGTTCTTCAGGGTCCGGCGTTTCTGCTTCAGGCGGATCACTTCGTCCTTGGTGAAACCCCGCAGGTGTCGGTTGAGCTCCCGTACGGACATGGACACCAGCTGGTCGTCGGAGAAGCGGTCCTCTACGCTCAGGCCGCCCGCCACGCCGTGGTGACCCTGCTGGCCCGGGTGGGCATGCGGGTGGTGATGGTGGTGGTGACGGTGGTGGAGCTGCTGGTGGGACCCGGGCGAGGTAGGAGACGGGCTGTCGGGGTCCTGACTGTGGTGGTGGTGGTGATGGTGGTGGTGGCCGTGCGCGCCGGGGTGACCTGGCAGGTCGTCGGGGTGATGGGGGATCGCGCCGTATTGGTGGTGGTGGTGGTGCTGCGGCTGCTGTTGCTGCTGCTGCGCGTGACCGTGGTGGTGATGCGCGCTCCTGTATCCCTCAAAGCCTCCTGCTTGCAGCTGCTGCTGCACATGAGGGGGCGGAGGGTGCCCGTGGGCCGTGGCACCGATCAAAGCCTCCACGGCGTCTTCGGGCGTCAGGCTTAACGTCTGCGGGTCGATCTGCTGCGGGTAAGCGCCGCTGGGCATCCAGTACAGCTCCTCCAGATGGTTCTTCTGTTCCGTGGGGCTGAAGCTCGGGGAGGACGGCACGGAGCTGCACGGTGTGCTGATCGGAGTGGAGGACACGGAGCCCTGCGGTTGGAGGCGATTGCACTGCCGTATATTGGAGCGGTCGTGCCCCGCCATGGCCTCTTTCTTCACCTCGAATTTCATTAAATCAAAGTCATTGACATATTCCAACGCCAGCGGGCTGGTGGGCAGCTCGGGCCCCATGGCGAGATCGGCGCTCATCGTGTCCCTGTTCTTCAGCAAAGTGTTTACCAATGTCGCAAAACCAGAATTTTGCCTTTCTTCCCCCTCTTTGCGCATGCAATATTCTGGATGGGTCTCCGAACGCGACGCGCTCGAGCGTTGGAGCATAAAGTGTCACTCGAAATGTTCGAACAGAGAAAGCAAAAAAACTTTCTGGACTAATGCACTGCAAAAGACATTTGCCTCATATGGACGAACAGACCTCGACAGCTGCAGTCTTTGGAGTCTTCTCGCAGGACTGGAGAAAGTCAAGTTTCTCTCGCGCGTCCCGTCGCCACACTTGAACTCAAAACATAAATAAAAGACAAAAATGAGTACCGGAGAAGGGCTCCCGTCCCGATCCCGGATACTCCAAAATATGTCCTTAAGCCAGTGAAGCAGTGTTGAGGTGGATGTGTGCTGTGTTTTTCCAGCTCTGCACCGCAGAGAGTTCAGCTCGCACTCACTCCTGAGTATTCAGACTGTAGCAGGACGCCAGACCGCTCTGTACTGTTATAGTCTACGCGCGCGTGACGTCAGAGGGGGCTGGCGACCAGTCAGATCTGTAGAATTAGCATAATGATCGTTGTTTGTGTGTTGTCAGCTGACGGGATGAAGAAAGTGAGAGTGGTATTTCGTGTATTGACTGATTGGATATGCGCGCCTAACGAGGAACCGGTTGTTGTGTACTACAAAAAAAGTACAACATGTACAGTAATATTCTAGTATAATATGTAAGTCATATTCTTACGAAAACATAGCCTCCAAATTAGTTTTACTGACCCTTTAAAATGGTTTATGACTGTTTTATTTTAAATAAACAGCCTGTTAGACTGTAACACGGAACATCAGGTTGTTACATCAACCAATATCTGCGCGATACTTAAACACAATTGTCATTAAATACCAATAATAGTAACGTTTTTATCTATAGTGTCAAAATTACTCACTTAAACAAACAGTTTTGAGTCATCTCAACTCAACAAGTTTTCATGTAATTTACAACAGAACTTATTTATTTATTTTTTTCCCCCAAATGGTTTTATTACTTAGCATGTTTATTTAAATATATTATAAAAACATCATGGAGATATTCAAATGTCGAATATGTTAATGAATATGATGAAGTTTTCAGTTTATGAGGACGCCCAAAAACCATCAGGTGTATGATTGTGTTATTGTGATATTAGTGACTTTTGAATTTTCAACACTACAGGCTGAGGTGAAAGGCTGGTGTTGCGCTGCGGGTGACGCTTAGATTCGTGAAAACTCACCCAACGCTGCCCTCATGTGGCGCATCTGATCACTGCCGCACTCACCTGCCACACGCTCATCTCGCGCGCAGCTGCTAGTCTTATATTAAGTAGAGCGATGCGACTTTAAGATAATGAGTTTATATGTGAATAAATTGGAACGATTAATGAGAATGAAGAAATATTAGCCTAATATTTGTGAACTTGAAAGACCTAAAACAATTTGTGCTGGAGTAAAAAACGCAGTGTGCGTTAAGGAGCGTTTTGATCATAAATCTTTTATAACAGGCATGGTTACAGCGTTGTGTTTAAGCCTATTGATTATTAGTATTAGACAGGAGTCATGTATTCATTAAAACTGCTTAAAATATTTCAATAAGTATAATGCCAATGTGACTAACCGTATAAAATACCAATTGTTTCTATTCTTATTTCAGCGTCTAGCCTATCTTTATCTTCTATCTTCTATCTACATACCCCCCTTCTCCATCTTTTTTGTTGACTTTTGACGCAAGATTCTACGATTTTACGCATTTTTAAGATTTGCCATATTGCAATTTTGCTAATTATGCTATTACTTTGATCAGGTATTAATATAATTATCTTTAAGAGACAGTCGCAGAAATGATCCTACTAAAACTTAGTGAATAAAAATAAAAACTGCACAAAATAAAGCCTATATTTATTATTTACGCGGCACCCACTTACGTATGCCTTCACAGTTAGATATATATATAGCTATATATATATATATATATATATATATATATATATATATATATATATATATATATATATATAATTTTAATATATTTTATAATTTCCCCCACTATATATATATTTCTATTTTCGGTCATTGCGAATTTTACTTACCCATATCACAAACAATATGTCTCTGCATCGCATCTCCACGTCAACTACAAAAGCCAAAAGTGAATTCTTTCATCGATGTTAAATATACAGAGCCCTAAAAGTCATATCGTACCGCGTCACTCCAGAAATCATAAATCAGTCGAGGAAACACGTTCAGTCCGCCGGTACCGGGCCCCATCACGCGGCGCCGGGCCCGTACAGTCATGCGCTCTGATTCCCTTAGACTCGCCGCTACTGGTTTCTCTCCCTCTAATGGATATGGAGATGCCGAAAAACTCTCATGTCAGCAGCATATTGGTGGTTAATGATCTATTAAGTGATCCTCTTGCTTATGGACAGCGGAAAAAGTGTTGATGCACGCTTATTTGGCCTAATGAGATTCCCATCCTACGAATTTTAGGAATGAATAAGAGAAATAAAATCAGCTCAGAGATGTTTCAAAGAGCAGTTGTCAAAGGGAGTCGTTGTGGACCGTATGCTGGTGAATGTCTCAGGCCTAAGACACTGGGATTGGGAATGATGCTGTTTTTGAGTGCCTTTTTATCGCTCATAAGGACATAGGACATTCGGTTGTGGACATTACGATAAGTATGAAATATTGATAACTCTATAGCTGCATTTCTGGAAGTGTGATGACAAGTCTTGTCGAGTGCATTTTGCTTATTTGTAGTTCATAACATTGCAGAAGACTTTGGGAAAAAAGCAAAGGCACATTTAATATTGAATGATTTCATCAGAACAATGCGCGTGCGCGCGTGTGTGTGAGTGTGTGTGTGTGTGTGTGTGTGTGTGTGTGTGTGTGTGTGTGAGAGAGAGAGATAGACAGATAGACAGACAGATAGATAGAAAGTATTCTCTTGTTCCCTCTTCATCTTCCTCCTGGGACACAAACAGGTGCTGGGCGGTTGCGAAAGGCTTGCGCTCTGCTTTCTAGAAGAGTAAAGTGGGAAACAATATACATCATCAATTAGGAGAGATGGTTATCAATATGTAACAGACATGACTATAAGAACTTGAACCAGTTAGCACTACTAATATTAGTATGTGATCAACTTCTCTGATACTTATTTCCAGTCAACTTTATGTCATGAATTTCATATGTAAAAAGACCGTTCTTGCCTAGCCTTATATTTATAATCTCTATATGAAGGGTGTTAATTCTTGTATAAATTAAATAGTAGGTTGATGGTTATCAACAGCTTCAAAAGTAAAATGCACAATTGATTTATGTCGCAAACCAATAAAAACAGTGGCATCATCATTATTATATAAATCTGATGTAATGAATTATCAATGGAAAACAATTAAGAGATTCGAGGCATGTTTAAGTGAAAGTTTCCAAGCGATAAAAACGTATAAATGCGTTTAAAACATGTATTTATAAATATCCTCAGAAATCTCTTAAAGGCTAGCAGCAATGCCTTCAAATATGAAAAACAAACAAACAAACAAAACAACGAAAATTACAGTCATTCAGAGATATTTAGACTTACATTGCACTGGTACAGGCTATTGAAGTACGAAAAAAAAGAAGACAGACGAGTCCGAGTGCGGCTGATTTGATATAAAATGTCTCGCACTGTGATGCTGATGAAATCGAAGAGGATCCACTTTTACAATGCGAGTAACTTCACAATGAGCAGCCGAAAGATTTACAATACTATGACGCCTCTAGTGGACAAAACCTGCAGACAATCAAGCCTGGAACTTTTTTTTTTCTTTTTTCTTTTACGAGTATAGATATAAACAAGCAAAGAACCGATAAACGATTGATAGATAGATAAATAAATAAATATGTCAAGTTCAGTGAAAACAAAGAGACACATTGGTTCTGTTAGAACAATATGTAACATTAGACTTCCACTGTATGAGACAAATTCACTACAGATCCACAAAGCAATGGCTTATTTGTGATTGTCATTATTTTAAGACAAATAGTATTTTATTATGCATTGCTTTTTCCGACATCAATGTTTATTACATCACCGGGCACTTTGTTCTGATAACGCGCCACGTAAAGGAGGTAAATAGTTACTAATGCTTTGCATGCACGGTATTATTAAAATGTATGTCTATTAATATAATCAAATAGGTTTTGTTTGTTTGTTTGTTTGTTTTTTTCAGTTGTTAGTAAGGTAACAGTTGAGTGCATGTGTTTGAAAACGCCTTTATAAAACACGACGCCGTCAATCAAAGAAGGCTTTGAATTACGCATGCTATAATGACTGATGAAGGAAAAGTTAAGGATACAGCTATTAGACATGGAATAATGGTTTATCTTTGGTTTAAGGATTCTGTCTGACCTACATGATAATCACCACCTCATTATCATCAATCATCGTTATATACTGTCTCTATTATTAATATCCATAATTTACTATATGAATACAAGTAAAATAGACCTAAAATACAGGGGTAATCTATTTAAAAAAAAAAAAAAAAAAAAGGCTATAGGGTAAATAATTTAGGGGGGAAAAAATAATATTTCAGAATGTTGCAGTTTCCAGTTTGACTTTGTGCCAAATGAAGCGGTCATTATTTTTATATGGTTATTCGTAAGATCAGATGCACTTTATTTCCACTCCATGTGATTTTTACATTAATAATAAGCCATGCGTTTGTTTCACAAAACGTGTCAAAAGCGGTAAAAATAAAATATTTATAATTTAATATTTAAAGAGCTGTAGCTATTATTCGTGATATTAGCAAACAGCCCCAAATAACGTCTGTTCTGAAAAAAAGCTGTTTAAAAACTTTTATGTAGTCTTGTGACAGTAATATGATTTTTAAAAAGTTAAAAGTTAAATGTAATACAAAATCAGCTTTTAAAAATTATTTACTTGAGATTTTGCGTTGAAACCAAAATTCAGTAAAATGTGAATAAGTGTGGCATAAAAAGAATAATGGCTGCGTATTGAGTAACTTGACACTAGTTTAAATGTTGTGAAGCTCAGTATTTTAAATAGAAAAGTAAGAGGTGCATGATCAGATTTCAGACATTAAAGCACACTAATCTGTATCTAATATAGCGTGGATTTGAGTAATATGTGTACTTTCGATTTACCAGTTTACCGTAGCATATCTCGCAACTATCACTTCCGAAAACCAAAAGCGATTTTTTTGAATAATGTAATGCAACATAGTCTGGCTATGTGTCCCACATTGCCCAGTGTCCCATATTACCCTAATTCACCATAATACTGGTAGAGTTTTGACAGAGGATGCTACAGGCTGCGAGAAAAAAAAAAAGCGATGGGAAATGAGAAGAAAGCGCAAACTCTCCAAGAACGCGAATAATTTTGAGTTAGGAGACAGAGAGCGCGGTGACGGAGGCGGATGAGCAGAAGAGTAGGAGCGGTGAAAATAAAAAAAATAAATAAAAAGAAATGCTTGCTAAAAATCATTAATCTTGCCGGGATCTGTCACGGCACGCCGGCGACACAAAGAGGGTCCAGAGAGTCGGAGCAGTGAAGTCAGTGACCCGCTGCCAATTGCTTGTGAAAAGCCCACCAGCCTTTAATAGACTTTTGCTGATCCGACACTTGTTTGCGGGCCGGCACAAAGGGCCGATGTGAGCACCTGACAGCAGCCCGCAGGCCCCGGGCTCCACTCCTGCCCTGTGATGAATGACCCTGAGCCCGGGAGGAAGAGGAGGGTGGGCACAGGCGGGCTGGGGGGGGGGGGGGGGGAGTTTGATGTTTGAAAACAAGAGTGGACAGAGGCAAGGATTAATTGTGAACTAATATGCAAGATAGTTTTAAATTCATTCATTCATTCATTCAATTGATAATTTCAGTATTTGTTTGTTCAGTCAGTCAGTCATTCATTCATTCATTCATTCATTCATTTATTCATTTATTTATTTATTTATTTATTTATTTATTTATTTATGTATGTGTATGTATCTATTGCTTGTGCAGTTGTTTGTTTATGTTGCCATGCAAAAGACATAGCCTAGTAACTTCATGTTTTCTCAAAAGTAGGTTATGACTTTTTTGCTTAGTTCCAGTGTTGGCATAGTTACAGTGTTTTACCTTTTTATGTTGTTCTTTTTTATTTTATTTTATTTTATTTTATTTGTTTGTTTAAACCTGCTTGCTGTGGTAATCTCGTGATTTAGAGGGAAATCCTTTGAACTACAAGATTACAGATATCTCTTCTCAGATAACCACAGAGAGAGAGAGAGAGAGAGAGATTTTCTCACCCCTTACTCAAAGACAAGGCCGTTTAGCCTTGATATATTGGACTCTGAATACATTCCATTCTCACCCCACAAATTCAAATGGTTTGCTCCAGTCCTCACCAAAACACATTAATATGGACTGTTCCATTGCATCAATATAGTTCACTCTTTTTGCACAATGGAAAAGTTAGATGGTACAGTTAAAAAAGTTAAAAAGTGCAGTTAAAAAGTTAGTGCTTGTGGTTTATTTTTCAACAAACCACTCCTTATTTTTGAAATGCAAGAGGATAAATCTTCTCTCTCATACTCTTATTTCATGTATTTTTCAAACTTTTTTTGTTTAATGCCATGCATCTGTTGGACTCTGTGTAGAGCATCTGTGCCAAAGTGATAGAAGATGTACTGTAGTTGTTTTGGGAAGGGGGTGAGGATAGAGTGAGGACACACACACACACACACACACACAGGTTTGTTTTGCTATCTTAGTGGGGAGATCATCCTATCCCCTGCACTACCACTACTCCTAAACCTACCAATCACAGAAAACATTATGCAGTTTTACATTTTTAATAAAACATTGTTTAGTATGTTTTTAAAGCTATTTTAAATATGAGGACTCATGAAATGTCCTCATAAAACATGTTTGTCGTAATACCAGTGTAATACCCATGTCATAATTCAAATTTGTGTCCTCATAAATCATGAAAACAAGCACAAGCACATGGTTTTTATACTGTACGACCTGTATTCCCCTACCCCTAAATATACCCTTTACAGAAAACTTTTCGTCATTTTTATCTTTTCAAAACATCATAAGCTGTTTTCCTCATGGGGATCAAAAAATGTCCACACAAGGAAAAGGATTTCAGATATTGACATCTTTGTGGGGACATTTTGTCCCCAAAATTTAGGGTTTACCGGGACCACATGCACACAAATACACACAAAGGAATGAATGATTAGTTATAGATACACGTGTGGTTTTCCCACGCACATACACAATATTTTATTCAGATGTACAAAACAATGCTTCATTTACTCTACAGTTTTCAACAATACAATACACATCAGTTTTTCACATAAATGACCTTTCTGCAATCCTCCGACATGCAGGAAGTGATCTCATTTACTAACCACATATGACAGAATTAAACCATACACATTTATATCAATTCAAACACCACCAACAAATAAAGTTCTCATGTCGAACAGGTACAAAATATACAGAAGAAGCTTGTGTACGATTGAGAGAGAGAGAGATGAAAATAAAAAAAGAAACAGCAAACAAGGGGGTGTTGAATATAGCTTGTAAATAAATCTGTTTGGGAATTGGGGGTGTACGGATGAAATATGGAGCCTGGGATGTAGAGCAATGTGAAAAACTAGGGAACGCCAGGGAATAACAAATCTTCCCACGTAGCTCCCCGGAAAAATAAATACGCGGCTCTGTAAGAGCCATCCATCTGGGATACGAATCACAACAAAGACGTTCCCTGAGCACCCCTCCTCTTTCCCCAGCCTCCTCGTCCTACACCTCCTCATCTACTCCTCTTAGTTCGGTTTATTTCTTCACTCATTTTTTATTCCTCTTTATTTATTTGTTTGTTTGTCAAATCAAATGGAAACTGCCGGTGGGGAAGTCAGGGGGTTGTTTATTGGTTTTATAAATGAAATGTGATTTTTCTCTCTCTTAAATGGTTTCGGTGGTGATGGGGTGTGTGTGTAGCTCTAAGTAATGACTGCACACAAGGGATTTTATAAACAAATACCACCGGTGACCATTTAAAAGTGTTGCTGGTATATTGGATTGAACTAGTCCAAATGAAAAAGATGCTTCATAAAGCCCGAGCCCGACACACATTCATTTTGTCCGTCGCAGAGTGCATTAAGACTCTGCATCATTGACATGCCGTAAATTTGAGGGATATTAAAGATCTGATAGGAAAAGTGTGGCCTTTGATGCCTATCGAGAAATATATATTGTATATTTTGTTTCTGGCTTTTAGCAAATGCCTGCTGAAAATTAGACTAATTTTTACAGTAAGCTCTGTACTCTTTTTCATAAACACTTTACTTTCACATGCACCGTTAAACACCATGAATGTAAAGTGAGATAAACAGAAATGAGACCATATGAAGAATAAATATAAATATATTAAAAATAATACGATTACACTTCATATTTAAAAAGTATTAAATAAATTTGCATTGATAATTGTGTTGTAGAAGAAACAGAGGAGAAAGGAAATTATTTATTGTTAATTCTTACATTGCATAAAATGTGAGAAATTTGGCATTTTGTGGTGTAGATTATGTAAAGTGGACAGACATTTTCCTGTGACATCAGTGTCACTATTTTTGCTAGGTTCTCATGCTAATTGAAATGTCTGATGAAAGGTGGTTATTGTTCATATAACTGAGTTGTCGGTTGGGATAATTTTATGTTGAGCGTTAAGGTTTATGAGCCTGGAGAAATTTGATTTGAAAGAGAGTTAGAAAATGAATGAGCTTGACTGAGGTGATGTCTTTTTTACTTCAGGTTAGAATCCCAATTCTGCTCAGCAGGCATTATCTGAAGCACTTCTGTGATTGTATCTCTTTCTCTTTCTTATAATTGCTCTTTAATTGCTTTCTAATCAGGCAGAACTAAGGATCTGGACCTGTGTCCTGAGAAGGGAAAAGTGAATGTCCCATGGCACTGAAACATCCACTGGAAATATGTGAGTTTGAAATGATGAAGATTGAAACAGGTGTATTAGATAACACTTTATTTTGATGCTCCCAACAGACTAGAAGTAACTTTGCAACTACATGACAACTTTACTGACTCTAAACTAACCCTTATATTCTACTAATACTCTAATGAGTGTTAACTGACATGTAGTTGCAAAGTTACATATAGTTAGTAGAATGTCTAAAGTGGACCATCATAATAAAGTGTAACCAACTTAATATAGACATATACTGTCTTCGATGCTGCAACTTTTGTGCTTTTATAGTGGAATTCTCTGAGTGACCTAATTGCAAAAATTGAATAATTTTTGATTGTTTAGTTTTTAGTTTTTGTCTTTATTTATTTCATTAATTAAAAATCTTTCACAGTCTCTTCCAGAACTCTTTTTAAAGGGGACCTATTATGCCCCCTTTCACATGATGTAATATAAGTCTCAGGTGTCCCCAGAATGTGTCTGTGAAGTTTCAGCTCAAAATATCCCACAGATCATATATTACAGCTTGTCAAATTTGCCCCTATTTGGGTGTGAGGAAAAACATGTCGTTTTTGTGTGTGTCCCTTTAAATTCAAATGAGCTGCTGCTCCCTGCCCGCTTTCCAAAAGAGGGTGGGGCTTTAACAGCTCACGCTTCGGTTGCTCAACAACAACAAAGCTGGAGAATCTCACGCAGCCAAAATGATGATTGTCAGTAATGGTGTTCAGCCTTACATTGTTCAAACTGGATTTGGACACTGATGGAGAGACTCATTGAAGAAGTCACAACTTTTAGAATGCAACTGGACATTTCTGAATGGTTAGTGGATACATTTATGTAGTTGCTGTGAGTTGATTCAGCTCATCCACTAACATGTGCTGTCATGTTAATCTTTTGTGCAAAACCCGTATAGATGCCCACTAGCGTACCTGTTTGCTAAACAGAGCCATACACACCAGGATAACATTTATGATTGCTATCAAATGCTGTGAATGGTCTAATATTTTTTTTTCCAAAATATCGCTTGGACAGAAACACTCCTTTTTTAGCAATCGAGCTTGCCAGGGTCAACTTGCAGACTATCCAAGGTAACGAAATTCTAAATAGTGTTCTGTGCTTGTCTTGCTTTGATCAAACTTTTGCCATGGCCTTAGAACTGGTACACCGTTTTTGCTTGCAAAAACAAAATGACGGCACCGTAGGAGGAAATGTGGGGATTGGGAGGCGGTAATATTATAATAAGATCCCCTCCCTATGTCAAAAGGGGAGCGAAATCTGAGTTTCTAATTTTTTCACATGCTTGCAGAGAAAGGCTTGCCAAAACAAAGTTACTGGGTTGTCCTTTTTCACATTTTCTGGGTTAGTAGATGCACCGGGGACACGATTATAGCACTTAAATATGGAAAAAGTCAGATTTTCATGTTATGTCCCCTTTAATACTCATTATATGAACTATGTTTGGTCACTGAATCATATGGAACGGATGTTTAATAGCCATTTTTTTTTTTTTTTGTAAATAGTTGATGTATTGCCCCCATATCTGCTTTGGTGAATGTTTCCAAGAAATTTCCTCTCCTTTTCATTCGCTGAACCAAACCATGTATCACTGCCACCCCAGCCCACGTGCCACATAAATTAAATGAGTATCTCTTTGTGTTCTCAACAGCGTGACGTTGTTTCTGTTTTCATGCCTTTGGAATATCATCACTATCATATGCATTAAGGTACTCTTGTATTGTACGACCCTGATGCGTCAACCATGTCGGTCTCCCTTGTTGTTTAACTCTGATTTTGCAGTTTATGTCCTGTGAAATATGCCCTATAATTGTCTACCAGCAATATTGACCCCCTCCTTTCTCTTCTCCATAGAGTGTGGATCTCACTGAGCCTATCAAGAACATGTCTAGGTCATATTTTACCCCAAAATCAAAATAATAATAATACAAAAACATTTTGCTTAAAAAACAAGGTCTGTTTTTGGTCTATTAAAGTTTTTTAACATGATCCAATCACACTATATATTATAATATTCTCTCCTGCTCTCTTTATCAGACTATAACAGATAGGGCTTTAAAGTGATTTTGCTGTATAAGGTTTCAGCACTTTATCACTACAGAAAGCATAAACAGGAATAAAGTGAGAGAAAGAGAAACAGATGTTGAGAAAGATAGATGAAGTTAATGTGGGACTTATCTCTTGGTTTGGTAATTACAGAGGAGAGTTTCCTGCTCTGATTTCCTGTGCAAATCTTTCCCAAAGTATACTTAAGAAAAGTACACACACATGCAGTGTTTTTGGTTGTGAGCTTGCTGGTCTGAAACTCTGAACCAAATCTGTCATGGATCTCAGCAAGTGAAAGAGACTGTAATAGAAATAGAGAGGGAGGGCAGAAGCTTTTAGAGCCAATCACTCCACCCACCCTCTGGAAGTCACTTCCTGTGGTAATGGACTGTCCTGATGGGAGTATGATATGTGAAATAAAGTGAAGCCCACACATCACCTGTAGCTCACTTAACTTAACAGTTCAACACACACACAAAGCATTCAAGTCATAATATTCAGGCCACTCTGTCCATACGTTTTTAAAATGTTTAATTGTGATATATATATATATATATATATATATATATATATATATATATATATATATATATATATATATATATATATATATATATATATATATATTCTAACAAAATGTAATGAGTGCAGCTGCTCTGGTGTTCAAGTATGTTTTAGTGGGTCACTGTGCAATTGCTAGAATTCTGGATGGTCCCTGTTTATTTATTTATTCATTTATTTATTTTTGGTTTGTTTGGGGAGGTTCCAGTTAGCACACACACATATACAAAGTTTGGTAAGACTTTATTCCGTTAGTCCACTTTAGACATTCTACTAACTTTGCAACTACATGTCAACTACAAACGATAACCCTAACCTAACAGTTTACTACAGTAATACCCTAATGAGTTAGTTGACATGTAGTTGTAAATTAACAAGAGTTAGTTGACATGTAGTTGCCAAGTTACTTATAGTTAGAAGAATGTCTAAAGTGGACTATCGAAATAAAAGTGTAACCCTTTTTTTTTTCTTTTTTTCTTTTTGACAGATGAGCACACTGGATTTGTTTGTTGTTGTCAACTATGTGTTTACATGTTTAAGTCTTGTAACAAGTCAAGTTGTACACTTTCTTTAAAATGGTAATGTAATTTTATTAGGCTATTAGGCTACTGTTTAATATTTGTAACATTAAAGTGCTAAATGCAAGAAGTGGAAGTTGATATGTTGGCTAAATCTAAGAAATGTATTTGGCCGGCAGGCTGGTAGTTTGAGACCCCTGCTGTAGAACATGAAGTCCTGAACCTTTAACTTTGTAATTACAACATTAAGGCTATTCCCAGTGAACAAATTTGTCCTGCATATGGCTAGAGTGTTGTGCAGAAGATGGACTGAGTCTGTTTGGGTCATATTTACATCTCACACAAGTGTATGTGAGAGTGCATGAACAATCGGAGGTAAATACGGGGCCGACAGCCCATTTGTTTTTTAGCCGATGGTGATGCATGTTTGTGCAGCATGTAGCACATTTGTACAACAGCAGGCCAGGAAAGGGAGGTGAGTAATGAAGCAGTGCTTCCTGTCCACTCTCAATGCTATTTTTATTAGTGTCTCTCTTATGCTTTCCATTTTTCATATAGCATGGGCTCGTTGACAGGATGGACATTGCGTGGCTCTTGAGAGCACGGGAGACACCGGGAGAGGTGATCGTGGCTCAGCATGTTTGGGTTTATTCCCTAATGTCATCATCGGTCTAGTGTCTCAGCCTGACTGGTGGTAGCCACCCAAAATGCAATGTACATCACTGAGACATCTGTGAAAGAGTGTACGAAAGATGGACCAAGTAATTGTTTGTTTTGCCATGGTATATAATATGTGGAATAAACTATTCATAAATACCAATCTCAATGGCAGCTGCTTGGCTGACACATGCAGCCCTGGAAACCTTTGACCATGCTGTCATCTTTGCTCATTGGCACTCAATTCCAGGAGCATTTTTTGCTGCCTTTTAACATCATTGCTGTGAATAATTACTAGTAAAGAATATGGGTCTGTGCACATCAATGTTGTGCTATTTGCAACACAGATCATTTGGAAAACATGCCTCTACCAACATTTTTGCAAAACTCAAAACATGTACCAACACATACAAATCACTGCAGTTTCCAGATGAAATGAATGCTAGAAAGCGTAAAAACCTTTATTTCTTTTCACACAAAATCATGATTAAAAGGGCAGATTATTAATTATAAAGACATATTTTTGCACAGTTCCTTGCACAATACTATGTTATGACCTCAAAACACTTTTACCATAGTGCATCATTTGCACAACTAATATATTTTGACATTTGCAACAGCTCCATTTGTATGGATTTTCTGATGTAGCAGACTTGCTCAGTAGCTCACTGTACGAGTTCACACAACTAATCAGGGGTGCGTTTCCCAAAAGCATCGTTAGCCAACTAACATTGCAAGTACCGTCGTTACTTACGTAGTCCAACGATTTGGTGTTTACCGAAACCATCGCAAACTGCATCGCAAACTTGTGTGGTTGGAACGACAGCTCTTGAGCTGTGGTTAGAAGCATAGTTTCCTGTTTTTATGACATGTGGACTTAATAAATCCTTATCTTGAGCAAAATAAGCAAGCTGACATTAAGTACAATGGATATCTTTTATTTCGAATATATACAAATGTCATTTATATATTTTAGTTTGTCAAGAGATTTAAAGTACCGTTTTTAAAGTGCGCATGTGCATACGTTCTCTAGTACGTCAGAACAAGCATTTGATTTAATCTGGAAATAAAGCAAAATAACTGCGGAAAATGAGAATTAGTCCTCTAATGCCATGTCCATAATTTATAGCAGAAATTCTAGCATTAATTCGATCTCAAACGGATTAATTTAAAGAACTTATTACTCCACCACCTGCGTGACGTCATTCACCAATGTAACAAGTTTGCGGACAATACGGTTTTCGGGAAACAGTCATGACTAGCTAGTTGATTTGTTCAACGATGCACCGTCCTATGGTAGTTCAGCAGCGAGTTAAATCGTTGTTTGGGAAACGCACCCCAGATTGGTTTAGTATAGGTGGTAGCCTACTGGATAGGGAATTTAAACTTTTAGTGCAACTCCCCAGGCATTTCATTTCCATTTACAACAATCAACATAATAAAAGTTTGCCAGATTCACAGATTCATCTGTTTTGGATAAAACTAAATGTGCTTTTAGCACCACTCACTGGACATTTCACATTGAAAGTGTTGTGCAAGGTGCAAGACGCAAGGCGCAAGGCGCAATGTAATATCATTTTGCAGAAATGTCGCCAATGAATCATGGGAAATTCTTATAAAATAATTCTTATTAGGCCACTAATATGACTGCAGACTTCATCACATGTGAGTAAATATTTTTACAATGAAACTAAACAGACATAGGCATGTCCTCAAATGGCATGTCCTCAAAGTTCAACTGAGCAGGGAGGGTGGGGCTCTGGAGGCAGACAAGGGGTCTGGTGAAGGGCTGGAAACAAGGCTGCATTTACACTGCAAGTCTTAATGCACAAATCCGATCTTTTGACCATATCCGATTTTTTGGCCAGTGTGTTTATATTGACTTTAGACGCGACTGGTATCCGATATCTGTGTTTACATTACTTCCTGCCCCAAAATGATTGGTATTGATAGTTTTACATGCACATAGTAGACCCTTGGGTTTTGAATGGCCGCACTATCAAAATTATTTATATTTCACGTCGGGTGGTCAAGATCCTACCTGTCAGAATGGAAGATGAAGTTAACAGCTGTCAGTGTCATGGATGAATTGTAATGGTGCCCATTAGCTGTGGCTGAGTCTTGCATATGATTGAACACATGAATGATGTTTTGTTTTGTTTTTCATTATTTTTGCTTTTATTTTTCATGTATTTTATATGCATGTCATATTTACTCTGTATAGTTGTTATGGGAGCAAAGTTTCATAATGTGATGCAGAAGAAAAGTGTGACGCGGAACTAGTGTGTTGATTGATGTGTCGATACGGTATATATAGGGAGAACACCAAGTTAAAAAAAGCCACGGTTCCGCTCATGGCTGGTGAATCTGGACTGGCGTTCACTTTTCGTGGAACACTTCATCGAAGTTCGGAAGGATGGAGCCTGTTGTGGACTTTGGACCGAGTTAACGGTATTTCCACGAGTGAGCTGCGCTGTCGGTAAAACCGGTGCGGTAAGCAGCATGGTTTAAATGCCTGAACCGTTGGGTTCTGCCTATGCTTATGAGTCCTAATGACAGTGAAACGAACGCATTCGACTGAGCACGCGTTATTATGCTGGTGGGATAAGCTGGAGCTTAAAAAGAACCGCCGTGTTCCGGTTAGGTGTTCCACGAGCTCAAACGGCTACACAAGACGTGTTTTAAGGTTGTCTGAAATGGAAGAGACTTTAAAAAACGGACTTTGAGGAATGAACTAAGGGACTCTTTGGTTTACTATGGAGTTGAATGTTTTCCTACTGCTTATGTGTTGTAAATTGTGTGGGGTTTTTTTAGGCATTTGATGGTGCACAATGTAAAGATATGTTTGTGTGAAGGGGTCTGAAGGATGAAAAAATATGAAAATGGGGTCAATACAGGCACTTTAAGCAATTCGAGTATGCTGTGTTTTCCTGACTTATTTTGAGTTTTCATTGTTGTTGTTGTTGTTGTTGTTGTTTTTTTTTGGGTCAATAAATGTTTCATGCAGACGCAATCAGACGCCAGCCTATGCCCTTGAAGCGTGCTGTGAAATCTCTTATAATATTTGATGAAATGTAAATGGGTTTTTTTACAGTATTGCAGCGTGAATTCTGACTGAACGGATATAGACTGGAAAATAAAGGTAATTTGCGTTTGATATTTTATCTACAGTTATCAGTTTTAGAATTCCATTTTTTAAAATTAGTTTGGCTCAGATCGGATGCGAAAAAATCGGATCTCGTGTGGATTATTGTGTTTACATGTGTGCCACTAATTCCGATCTGTGTCAGATGTGAGCAAAAGATCAGATTTTTTGTGCCAGTGTAAACGCACAAAAAGAGAAACAAAGGCGGCACTGATGGCAGGAGCAGGAGGAGCCAGGTGTGGACCCAGAGCACAGCTAGGATGATGGCCCATTCCGAAGTCGAGGGAGAGAGGAGCCATGGTAGAGACTTAGCAGGTGGACCCAGGGGGATGACAGACAAAGTCAGAGACGATGGAGGTGGAGACCCAGGTTGGAGTCGAAGAACCGATCTGACCAGGTGACACCGATGGATCTGGAGAGGCAGAGCCACAGTGATGAGCGTCTGAGGTGGAATAAGGGTGCCAGATGACTGACGCAGAGCCAGTGCGACTGAGCATCAAGGTGGCGCCCGACGGAGCCGAAGAGGTGGAGGGACAAAGCACAGATGAAGGCCTGGAAGTCCATGGCACAGGCAGAGTGATGTCTGACCAAGGTGGGCCCAGGGGGATGATGGAGCCCGGTGGATCTGTAATGACAATGGTCCCAGGTGGAACCAAGGCAGTGAGGAAGCCAAGGTGGAGACGACTGGTTAAAAAGCCAAGGTGGAGTGATGGGCTCAGTGGCTGGAGGTGGAGCCAGGGGATCCTCTTGCCAAGGACCTGAAGCAGATCCATGCAGCAGAGTGGAGTCAGAGGAGGAGCCGAGGGACTTAAGGGAACCAGTGGAGGTGGGGCCAAGGAACTGGCTGTTATAGGCAGAGGAGGTGGGAGAGGGAGGCTGGGCGGGATTTTTGGAGACTCAGGAGACACAGGAGACTTGGAGCTGGGCAAGACCAATGGCGACAGAAGATTAAAGGGTGTATTCTTTTCCAAATCCTCATGATAATAATTCCCAAAGGTCTGATCTAGCTTACCCTCAGCGGCGGAAGTGTAATGAACTTCCTTCCTTCCTGCATCATGGCAGGCTCTGGCTTAGGCTCTGTGCAGAGTGGGACTCTGGGTTTAGAGTGGGACTGGCGTTGTCCTCTTCCACTGGGAAGACAGTGAAGGGTGATTCACAATTCGCCAGTACCCACCCCACATGGGTGGCAAAGTTTTCAAGAGGACAATAACCAGGCAGGCGTGCGCTTTGTGCACTTGTTCAGGCTGGTCCTAAAAAACACCATCCACACATAATGGCCAAGGAACACAGGCAAAACGGGAGCAGGGAAAACGAAACCAAAATACGTTGAAACTAAACAGACATAGACATAACCATGGCACATTTGTGCAGATTATACATTTTCAAATTTAAACAAGATAGATGAAGATGGACGTCAAGTCAAGTCACCTTTATTTATATAGCGCTTTTTACAATGCAGATTGTGTCAAAGCAGCTTTACATTAATAACTGGTACATAATTTGGCTGCACAGCAGCTCTTAAATAAGAGTGTCAATGCAGGCAGATCAAAGCACTGTTGAATAACACGTCTTAGTGATGTGGGCGTAGCCTTTTAGTGAAAGGCTACAACTTTTAGGCAATATGTAACTATTTTACGTTTGGGAAAATTGGTGGCTAATTCGTATGAATTCGTACATTTCTCGACCACCCCACTGGCAGTTAAGTTTGGGAATGGACCTTCATGATTACTTTTTTTTTTTTTTTAATCGCTTGTTTCCATACAAATCACATCATACAAATTCAGACAAAATCATCTCTTCATAAAATAGTTACATTTTCTTATTTGATTGGGTTTGCTAAAACAGATCAAATTGAGTGTATTTAAAAAAAAAGAAAAAAAAGTTGCTTGTGTATATGTGAGCTTGTATTTGTGTGTAAAGTGATCTGTAAGGGAGGTTCGAGAAAGATGACACATGTAAATATGTAGTTTGTGCAATCTGAGCTAAAGCAACTCAAAATAAACCAATTCCCAAGACTGATGATTCACAAAGTTGTTCAGATTATATTCTTTTTTCATGGCCCTGGTGATCCACAGTGTTTCACATCCTTTAATTTAGCACAGGGTTTGAAACAGGCAGATCTAATGGAGCCTCTTAATTCGGATGACAGGTTTAGTGGCAGTCAGTTATAGCAGTACAGGAGTGACCCAGTGAGGCCTCACACTGGGTTAGTTCTTACCTTACCCACCTCTTCCCTGTCCCACCTCTTGGCTCTAGGCAGTTGATAGGTGGTCAGTGCAAAATTAGTAAAGGCTGTAATACATCAAATATATTTTCTAAATATTTTTCTCCAATTTGCAGTCTGGAGGAGTCAACACTAATTGCCTAAAGTCAGAGACAGTCTGCATAAATTGGGAGGTTAGAGTTAAAAGATTTCACAGATCAAAATTGTGCAGTGTACGATGGGCAAAGGCTCATATTACACAGAGATTTTTTTTTTTTTATCTTCAGACTGGGTGATGCATGTTTTGTGGGTTATTCCATTCAGTCAGAGGATATCAAACATGTTCTATTTTGGGCCAATTTTAAAACACATATTTGTTTAAATTTGTCATGCATCTACTAACAACAAGGCACATGATTCTGCATGTGTTTATTGTATTTAAATGACTCTGGATAACGAACTCTCAGACTTTAGTGTATGATGCCCAGTTTTTCTCTGTAACTATTTACAAAATCAGCAAGTGTATGATGACTAGTGTTTTAAAATATGTTAATGCACTGTATATAATGAATAGAATTGATTGGTCTGAAAATCATGTTCATGGCTAAATGTGCTAGCATGCATCTACAAATGCATCTACATTTTGAAGTAAATCAGAAAACTGCAAGTTAACACTTTGTATTCAGAGAAATTGTTGTGATTTTAACCTCTTCTTTTGCATTCTTTAACTACACTCTCCCTATTTTTCTCTCACTTTCTCACTCTCTTCCTTTTTTTGGAGACTCTAGTGGTCTGGTCAAGCGTGGTGATCCATCTCTGTCAGCACGCTAAAATGATAATGCCAATTAAATGAGACGGGTAATTGCCCTGGATCCCAGCAGAGCCTCAAAAGAGCAGCGGGTGTGGAGCAGGAATGAGAGGCTGACCCGTGGGACCCATGGAGCAGTCATGGAGCAGAAGAGAGACCAATGGGTGCAGAGATGTGATATGTAATTTTTAACCTCTACTGATCACCATTGGCCTCCATTGGGAAGAACAAGAGACACACAGTAGCACATGTACAATGCATACTCGGACATGGACATATACCCAGTCTAGTTACAGGCTTTTGCAGAACTAACCACAATGGAAAATAGGTCCCCATTAATTAGGTTTCCATGCTATTATTAGACACTCTTGTTGAGAAGACGAATAGTTGTGTTTATTCACTGTAATTATTTTTGCTACTTTATGCTTTCATTGGTGAATAGTACATTTAAAATTGGAGTATAAACAAAGTTCAGAGCACAAAAAAATAAAATGGCATATAAGAAACTAGTAAACAGTCAATCAAACATGCGGTAGTGCATTAATGCACTATACAAGCACATAATGCAAAATAATACTGTGTGTGCCACAGAACATGGCATGTACATACTATATATGACTCCATTAACTTATAATGAATGCATTCAGTCATTAGTCATTAGTTAGAATTGTGCATGTGTCATATGGTCCACCTGCCCTCAGAACAATTGTGTTGTCTGTGCAGTCCAGTTTGTTAAGCTGTACTAATCAGGTAATCAGATGGTTCCACTTTCATGTGCTATCTCTCAATAATGATTTGTGTCACTGGAACCCTATAAATCCACCAATAACTTGTTTTTCTTGCTAATTTTCAGCAAATGATGACAACATTTATGTGCTCCTTTCATATGGGAATTGTGATTGGATGCAAGTACAACAATTCATAGTGATGCTTCCAGTAAACAGTTGTGGACATTCATTAACTACTTCTGTTAAGATGTACTAAGATCCAGGAAACTGTTGTGGCATCCATTTATAGTATGGTGTTAAAAGCACAAGAGTAATCAATCAGTGTTGACTCCACATGGTCTGGGACAGGGATGTCCAGTCTTGTTCCTGGAAAGCCACCTTCCAGCTGACTTTAGCTTCAGCCTTAATTAAACACACCTGAACCTGCTAATTAAGGTATTCAAGATTACTAAACTTTCAGGCTGGGGTGTTGGAGCTAATCTCTGCAAGAAAGCAGCCCCCTCAGGAGGAGGATTGGACACCCTAGTCTGGGACGAGAGGTTGGAGATGTGTCCTGGACCATCCTCTCAAAAAGATTTCACAATGTCTAATGTGAGAGCAAACTTGTTCTTAAGGTTAATGGGATGTCCCATCTTTAGCATCAGATAAATGCATAAAGTCATGCAGAGCTAGAGCAACTTGAACTGCAGGGGTGTCCAAGCCTGCTCATAAAAGTCCTACAGAGTTTAGTTCTCCAACACACCAACCTTCTCTAACACACCTGCCTGGGCATTTATAGTAATCCTGAAGACCTTAATTAGCTGGTTCGGGTTTGTTTAATTAGAACTGGACTCTGAGGGGTGTTTACATGACTAAAAACTGAAAACTTTTTATGAGTTTTAGCCATTCATTTAGACAAGAATGGTGTTTTGGGGGCCTGAAAATGCAAACTTTTGAAAATGATACTGTTATTGTCTCTGTGTAAACAATACAAAAATGTGAATTTGTGAAAACGGTAACATCATGCACCCACTACTGGCCTGGCATGAATAATACAGCATTTTTAGTTGTTGTCATCTGTACACAAAAAATGCAAAGGAAAAACTTTTCCGTTTCTAGTACATCGTTGTCGTGTAAACATACTGCAGGAAGGTGACCCTACAGGAGCAGGATTGGATGTCCCTGTGAAGAGTGCATGCCATCAACAACATGGACTGATTCTATTAGGCCTCACTGCATTGCCTTTGTGAACTTTTAGAAGAGATGTTCCGATACCCCTATTCCATTCCCGATACTGATTCCGATACCTGAGCTCAGGGTATCGGCCGATACCGAGTACTAATCCGATACCTGGGTGCAGGGCTCTGAACCGGTTCAAAGAACGAAAACGGAAACGAACGAAATTTTGACGGAACGTAACCAGAAACGGAAACTGAATCAAATTGAATCGTTTTGAACAGAAATGCTCATTTGAAATGGCCATTAACCGGTTAAAAACGTTATTTTTTCGTTATTTAATATTTTGATTTGGCAGTCAACCAATCACAAATTCAAATAGTAGCCTACAGCCTATGCAAATGTGATGCTGATGCATCCAACGTTTGTGAAATGCCCGCACTCACGTTCTAAAGTGAGATGTACGCACTCAGCTGTCAAGTCATCATAGGTTAGGTAAGTCACAATGGCAATGCCCTGGCATTAGTTTTTCTGATGATATGTCACCAACCGTCAAGCATTAGGCCTACATTTAAGTGCAAATGAATGTCAAGTAATATGCAGCTTGTTGTGTGTTTTGAAACCAGCGAAAATTATTCACACAACGCCACATCACGCACATGCAGCGGTTCGGTGAACGGAGAAAACAGAATAAAACTATAGGCTTACATAACACATATACAATAAAAGGGAATATTTAGGACTATAGGCTGCGCAAAATATTTCACCATATAATTAGGTCTACAGATTAACAAAACGAAAGTGGCTCATTGTGGCGCACTCCAGCGATCTAGGAAAGGAAACAGACATTCTGCTTGTTTTTGTTATTTAAATGTCTTTTGTAAATGTATGAATTATGTCTGGCTTTTAAATTACGACCATAAACCATAAATTACGGAGTAGGCTACAAAGCTTACATAATAAATAGCCTAATAGTTTAGCATTCGTCTCGAAAATGGAAACAGTGCCGAATGAGAAAGGTAGGCTTCAGATTCACTTTAAATTAATTAGTTTAGCATCTTATTTAGTTTTATTTCTAATAAATAACCCCGTTTTTCACTTCTTCACTGCTCTAAACAGTGGTTGCTTATGGCAACACAGCACAACTTCCTGTGTTTGCATTCTGAGCCACAAAGAAGAATTGATTTCCGATTTGCTGCGTTAAGCAAAGATAGCGGGCACAACTAGATATTGTTTAAGAAAATGGTATCGGATCGGTACATGAGTTTAATTACTCGCCGATACCGATGCTAGAATTTTTTCTGGTATCGGTGGTATTTCCAATACTAGTATCGGAATCGGAACAACCCTAACTTTTAGCAGCCCAAATAGTCTGGGACTTACATGGGAGATGTAAAATGGTAGAGAAGAAAGGTGAATGATTAGAAAGCTGGTGGTGTCATCTTATTAGCCCTCCAGTTTCATCAAGTTACCTGCCTGAAGTTTAGCATTGATGTTCATGCTCTATCTTATCCTAGTAGAACCCTAGTGCTGTCTGCAAAAACTTTAGGTCTTTCTTGTCTTCAGACTAGAAGGTCCACTTCTTTTTGTTTAGCAGTTTCTTCTTGTTCTTTTTTTGTGATCCACTACTTTTGTTGCTGAACCAGCATAGCTTAATTATCCACAAGTTGATGTTGTTAGTCCCTCAGTGTCCTCACTATCAAAGAACCCTAAATAGATTGTCTCCAACAGTCACCATTTGCATCCTTTGTCTAGCTGCTCATGCAAACCCAACTCAGAGGCCTAACTAACAGGCACTGCTCCAATTCCTAAGTAGCTCCTTAACCATTATCAAACTAACCACTAAAATGAGGAGGTCGGCAACAAATGCTTGCTGTTTTGTTAACGAGATTTATAGCACGGGTGAGCCAAAATGCCTATGCACACTCTGTATCACAATGTCTCTTCCCGCTGCTAAAAAATAATAACAACAATAATAGCAATAATAAAAGCGAGTCATTGATCCTCTGCCTTAACCCCCCTAGTCGTTTTCTAGCACTGCTCGCTGTTGACTTATTGTGAAGTAGCAGCGTGCCAAATCCATAATTAGACTCTTTTGTTGCCCCCATTGTTGTTGGAAATGTAATTATGAAAGATGAAACACAGCTTTCAATGAGATTGCTGTAAAATAGCATAATTAATATGGGGTTTTGTGTGAACAATTCCACTTTATGGCGGTCCCTGCGTTGCCAGTGAAATTAATTAAGTGTGCCAGGATTTATGAGAGAGGTGCCAGAATGAAAAGAATTAATCGGAGTTGGAAGATGGATGGGTACTAGAAAATGATGACGCCCAAGCGCAGGCTAAGAGCTAACTGCTTTAGGGGCGAGCTTCAGGGGATGGCCAAGACGCCACTGACGCAATTACACTCCTCTCACCAACAGCTGCACCAGGCCTGGAATTGGGTAATTTTTTTGGCTGTGGCTCTTCTTTATTAATCCAACCATCAGAATCCACCATTTCCCACCCCTTCTACTCTAAATAAGCCAAACTAGACAATTACTCTTGCATGTCTCTGATGTACCACAATGTATGATTATTTATGTTTTTATTACACTAGTTGCAGTCATTTTTAAAATCCATTTATTTTTTCACCGTACACTCTTTTTAATCACAGATTACAATGCTCTACATCCCATTGTAATTAGTTCCTGAAGACGAATATGCAAACTGCACAGAATACATTTCAAGTAAATCAGCATAATAACTGAACTAATCATGGACTACATTAAGACAGACTTCACACAGACTTTATATATATATAAAAGCACAATTTTAGTGATGAAGAGAATAGCTAGTCACTTCAGGTTCACTTTGGGTCTTCAGAGGAGGTGGGAGGAATCGTTCACTGACCCTTAGCATTGCAGTTCTTGACACTCTTCATCACAGGCAGTGGAAATATATTTCTTGACCTCTCCTCCTCTTTCACCCCTCCCCACAGATTAACCAAAGCCACAGACCCATATAGCAGATTATTAGGCCCTTCAGTGCACCGGTGCCCTGAGTTGATGGGAGGCTTCCCAGAGAGCTGTGATAGCCTTAATGGAAGACTAATTGGCCAACTCCTCTGTCCCAGACCAGTGCCATGGCGTCTCAGAAAAAGACAAGCAATGGGACACTGGGTGTACTGTGTGTGTACGCATGTGGAGGGGTGTTAGCATCGCGGTAATTAGCCCCCCCATACACTCAGACAAGATAAATGAAGTGTTGGTAGGCGCCTGGCTGCAAAGCGGTTGATTGGACAGGTACGACGGGAGTGTCTGTGGCCACTAGAGCATGTCCAGCCTTGGTAATTAACTACACACCACCCAGCCGTGCGTTTAAGACAACACTCCCAGTACGGAGGTGCCCTTAGTTACAAATTGGCGTCCATTGT
This sequence comes from Megalobrama amblycephala, assembly GCF_018812025.1. NCBI lineage: Eukaryota > Metazoa > Chordata > Actinopteri > Cypriniformes > Xenocyprididae > Megalobrama > Megalobrama amblycephala. Next base: position 30,669,009 of record NC_063067.1, read on the forward strand.
CAGCCTCGTAGAGTGATTATGAAATATTGTTTAATTTGTTGGGCAACAGAGTCTAGAGTTGATTTTGATGAATCACACGTTTTTATTTCATCATACATTTATTGTCTTGTGGTAAGAGACCCAGCACCAGGGGGTTAGACTTGTGCTGTGTGGTGCTTAGGAAAACAGAGTGGGAAGATTGAGATGGGTATGTGTTTGTTCAAATAACTCAACGATGGCTCATCCTAATAGCCATCTAAATGGGACACCTTTATTTCAGAGCTCCTCAATTCCAAAGTCTTCTCCAAAGAGCTGAAAATGCACAAACACTGGTGGTAGAAATACACATATGGATAGATGGATGGCTTAATAAAACATTAACACAGTAGTTTTATTTGAAAGTGTTTTGACATGGATTTAGAAATAACTGTGCTTGCTCGAGCTAAAGTTTACATATGATTGTCCTCTGTGTTCTGATAAAGATATACTGTAGAAGTTCAGTGATTTATTTAATGATTGTTTAGGAGACTGGCCAACAGATCACTTCTGTTCCTTTGATTGAAGTTTAACATGTTATATATGGGAAGAATCAATGAAAAATCATAGATGTGGGGGTGTACATGAAAAATAAATGGATGGGAATGAATGGATGAGCATTATAATATGCAGATATACCCAACCAGCCAACGGCCCAAAAAGAGTTGACATCATGTCTTAATTATTACAAATGCAATGCTTTTAAATATTTAGACATTCCCAGTAATGAACTACTGTCAAAATACTGGCATGCAAAGTAACTAAAAGTCCCATATCAATCATAATTACATAGAGTAGTTTGGTATAGCCCAAATACCTTTTTTTTTCATATTATCTAGTTTTAGCAGATATGAACTGGCGTATGGGATGACAACCAGTTTACTTGTAGTTGCTTCAATGGTTTATAAATTAAAAATGATGAAATTTATATTTTACAATAATGAGAAGATAGTACCTTATGAAACTACAGACCAGGGGAGTCCATTCCTGATCCTAGAAAGCCACTATCCTGCAGAGTTTAGCTAATTAGCTAACCCTAATTAAACACACCTGAACCAGCTAATCAACATCTTACTAGGCATACAGAAACTTCCAAGCAGGTGAATTGAGGCAATTTGGAGCTAAACTCTGCAGATCAGTGGCCGTCTAGGAGCAAGTTTGGACACCCCTAATATTGTTTCATGACCGTTGCAAATCCTTTAAAAACTGGTTAAATTTTTAATAAATAAAATAAGTAAAGTAATTAGTAACAAATCATTTGCAAACTGTTATATTATTATAATTAATTCATAGTTTATATATTGTAGTCTCTACATTGTTAATATATCAATAGGCTATATACAAATTAGTTCTTCATTCATTGTCACTGTAAGTAACAAAATTATTATTGTTTGATTAGCTCATATGTAAAGAGTTAGATAGTGGTTTATGCTTTGTTAACAGCGTATTAACCATATAAGTGATGTACAGTATTTAGTAGTATGAAAGGAGTTATTAATGGTTAATAGGAGTAGATAGTTCTGACTCTAGGTTAGGTCACAGAAAATTGGGAAATATCATTAATTAAGTGCTTTAAACCAACCTTTATTAGACATTATTAGACATTAATTGCATTCATATTAAGTGTACAGTAAAATGTTTACAAATACATAAAGCACACACACACACACACACACACACACACACACGCACACACGCACACACACGTGTACACACACACACGTTAGGTTATCATATATATATATATATATATATATATATATATATATATATATATGATAACCTAACATGTGTGTGTGTGTGTGTGTGTGTATGTGTGTGTACACATGTTAATTTCAGTGTTTCAGTGTTATCAGTGTTACTGCAGAAACACCATAAAAGAATCATAGAAGCATGAATATTGGTGATATTATATGCATTTGGATGATTTGATTGTTACAAATCATATGATTTTATAAAAAAAGAAGCATGAAGCTTCACTCCTAAACCCAACCCTCAGTGAAGCAGGAGCAGACAGTATGTTACAATTTGCCACCAATTTTCTACAACGTAAAATATTATATGAATTGTCATGAAAGTGCCTTGGTCCATATAACTCATGCAATATCTTCTGAAACCACAATAGCAATTGTCCATGAGTCTGTATTTTTAGTTAATCAGTTGATCTAGTTCACAAAACTGTTATTAATGTGTTTCTTTTATGAATTGAACTGACCTGGTTGTCGAGTTCAACTCAGTGTTTTTATGCTTTTATGATTTTTTTAATGGTTGAACCCTCAGCCCCATATCCATTGTAACTGCATGCATTGAGCTTCAGTGCATTTAATGCAGTCTTTGCAATAATAAAAGAGAAAGAACTGGTTAAGGACCTGTAGGCCTACTGTAATTTTGCATTTACAGATGGATCTAATTTACTAAGCATCTAGCCACATGTATATGGTTCCTGCAGCAACCAATACTGTGATAGTGACATCATAGTGCCACCTCTCTAATTTCCAGTAACTAAGTCAAGACAGTTAATCACCTCTCCAATTATTCTGGCTTGTTTTACATGGACTTGCACAAGCACTGACTCATATCCAACCTCAGATCTGCCATGACATCATAATCATGCAGCAATTGTACTATCCCGAGCGGCACTTGTGGTGATAACGTCAACCGATAACTAACCATACGATCACTGTTGGAGCGCTTGTTAAAGATTGTTTGAAAAAGCAGCAGGGTATCAGGTTGAGCTTATTGAGTTATGTCATGACCTATTCAGTATTCAATATTTAAAATGCGTGCTTGGTTTCCATTAATGTAATATTCACGAGCAGTCACGTCTTGATGATATGCATCTTCATTGATTTGTATGATAACATAGTAAGGAGCTTTCAAATCATAGAAGGCAACAACATTTAATACACATAAATACAATGTTACATTTGCTAATGTAAAAGCTATGTAAAGACAGTGGACTACACGAGTCACCACATTGAATGGGATTTTTTCCCCTTTAGACCTGAAAATAAACCCAAGGTTTTGGAATTTTAAAGTAACGTTGTGAAAAATAAATAAATAAATAAATAAAAAAGTAAGATGAAGAAACATTTAAGATTCTGGTAACTAATCAAATAAGTAAATGTGTGACATTGAGAATGTAAACTCAATGTTTTTTTAGGTATGATATCTGCAGTTTGGTTATGGTGCATTTAATGGAGGACATATTTTTCACAGACATATAGAATCAAGCACACACAAAGATGTCCTTGACATGCCTGTCTGGTTCTGAAAACATCATACTCGACATGCACACAGATCATCTCCATGTCATGTTGCAGGTGTGATATGATAGGACTGATGGATGGGTGGAAACAGATCAAATTTGATTTAGTCAAACGAGGGGCCTGGTTGATCGGCTGGGGGGTGGCAGGGATTTTAGAGAGTCATTCATTTATCAAAGTAAAACAATTACAAGTCAATAGTGCTTTTCAATTTATAAAATCAAAGAGCACAGTGCGACGCCTTCTTTTCCATTCTCTCTTGACCTTCTCTGTCACAAAAAGACAGATGAAAACTTCCTCTTGCCCCCATTCTCTCATAATGTAATGTTTTTTCATGTTCTTTACACTAATTTCACACCCAAAAATGAAAAATCTACATCATTTACTCACTGTCATGTCATTTCAAACCTATATATGACTTTCTTTCTTCCAAAGAACAATAGCAACTGAAGAAAAACTGAAAAATAATATTCACTCTTTATCATGAATTTACAATGATGAAAAAAGTAACAAAAGTGATTATAAGTTATATTCCAAGTCTTCTGAACTCTGAATAGTTGGAATACTGTAGTTTTGTGCCTGAAATGTATTGAAAAGTAGTAGTAAGTAGGGTTTTTTTTATGTTATGACTTTACTTGTTAAGGCACATGACTATTAACTAACTGTTAAGTAATATGTAATTAATGGGTTTTGACAGTTGCACATGCAGTGAGTGTAACGTCAGAGAATGTGTTTGAAGGATCGGTAAGTTGAGCTGCACACAAATATCAGCACACTAGAACCTGAACTACAGATTGATGTTGCACTGTGTTTAAACTGGATGCGACCATTATCGAGTCATGCTGCAACGGCTGTTTACACTAGACATGACAAACTATTGCAAGTCCATTTGTCCTTCATAACAGAAGTGACGTTTTGTTGTGTTGTGTTGCATCGCGTCATGCCGTGCCGCATCCAGTGTAGAATCACTATCACTGATTATAATTGTCATGAGCCGGGTTTGATTATTTCTTTATTTTCTGCCTATTTTTCCCAGTCCTCCCTTGCTGATGTGTTTCAGCTGTTCGTCATTTCTGCCGGTGTTCGCGCTTTCATGTCCTGTTCTGTGTCTGTGTTGATAGTTCTGGCTATTTCTCCCTGCTGTTTGTTCATGTCTTTGTCGGATAATTATCACCCTGTGAGTGTGGCGTACATCTGTAGTTTTTCTCAGCAATCGTTAAACTACTGTTTGTGTGTTTTATCAGCCTGAGTCCCAGTCCCAGCTCCAGTAACTGTTCTCGTGGTCCGTCTTTCTGAACCTTCTGTCTACAAGCCTGGTTCCTACCATCCGCCAGGTTTGGTGCTCACCATCTACCACCTAAGGCACGTCCAGATCGGCCACCGAGCTCCAGTGCTCTGTGAGCTTCCTTCAGGGAACGAACTCTATTTTGTTTCAGTTCACCAGCTGCAGCGTTCCTGTGTGTCGATGCCTGGCAGTCTGTTTATGTTGGACATTGTACGGGACTCTAAATAAACACAGTTAACTTGCTCCTTTGCTTCTGGGTCTTCTACTGTCACATAACAATAATGGGTTCTATTCTCTTTGTTCGGTCTTGACACAGTGTTACGAAATAGCAGTGCTCGGCCACATGTTCTCAGTGTTCCACTTTTGAATTCTAGACCTCAAGCTTAACCTGACACATTCCTGTGCCATGAACAACAAGGTTCTGGATGCAGCAGTTCATCTGGTACAGTGGAATCATGGTTGCAGATAGTTGGAAATTGAAATCCATGGCTTAGTGTAGATGTCAAAACCATAATGACATATTAGCTAACAATTAGTTAATAGTCATGTGCCTCAACAAGTGAAGTCATAACATAATGATACATTTGCAAATCATTAGTTAATGATTAATTAAAGCAGAAAACTGGAAGTTGAAGTACATGGCTTCAAACTATTGTGGTAATTAACACATTAACTTACACTATTAGTATTTTTTTTTTTTTTTTTTCAGTCAGATCTTTTTAATGAATCAGTTGATCCAGTTCGCAAAACTGGTCTTAATAATTTGTTTATGAATCAGACTTATCTGGGCTGCATTTCCAAAAGTCATCGTAAGTCTAAATAAGTCATAGAAAAACCATTGCCACCAATGACCTCTACAATCTACTTTAAGGGTTATTTAGGTGTATATGACTATCTTCTTTCATATGAACACAATCAGAGATATATTTAAAAAATATCCTGGCTCTTCCAAGCTTTATAATGGTAGTGAATGGGGGCTGTGATTTTGAAGCCCCAAAAAGTGCATCCATTCATCATAAAAATAATCCATACAGCTCCAGGGGTTTAATAAATGCCTTATGAAGTGAAGTGATGGGTTTTTTGTAAGTTAAATATCCATATTTAAAACTTTATAATCTAAAATAACTAGTTTCTGGCAGACGACCATACGCATACTGTGCAAGTCGACTTGCCCCAAGTGAGTAACCCCTGATGTGATGTATGACGCAGGATGTAGGAATATAGTAAGCTTAGACGCCTCTCACGGTTTAAACAAATAGGGCTGTGCAACAATCTCAAGCCCCTCTTCTCTTATATCAAAATCCTTTCCAACATCCAACATTTCTCTTTAAAATTTCTCATTTTAGACTTCTAATTCGTAACCTGTTTTTTGCGTTTCCGTCGACATGCTTCATGTGTCGGGTCAGAGATCACACTTTCACCGCAAATTGATGTGTATGGCTGTCTGTAAGGCCGTAACTTCCGTATGGAAGTTTTAAATATGGATAATTTTCTTACAAAAACCCATCACTTCGCTTCAGAAGACCTTTATTAACCCCATATGGATTATTTTTTATAATGGATGGATTAATTTTTGGGGCTTCAAAATCGCACCCCCCATTCACTACCATTATAAAAACTTTTTACACTAAATTGAATTAGAACATTTTATATTGTTTACTATTTTTTAAGTAGCAGACAATATACAGTTATGCAGTACATAGTAATCAAGCATTGTATTTCAAAAATAGGCAGAATCAGAAGAATAGAAAAACTACAATGTTGTTACTCCCTGTTTAGCTCTGTGCCTGTGGAATTATACAGCCACAAAATGGTTATCGTTTCACTGCTTGTGCTTATGAACACATGAACATATATGTAAACATGCCTGATTCAGGGATTTTGTCACAGGCAACATGTACATATGAAATACATTTCTGAAATGAATATGAAAATTTGATGTTCATAAACTGCAAGGGTTCAGCTGGGAAAACTGTGAAAGGGTGTCAGCATCAATTCTATGTTGTAATATTTCCAGTGCAATGTATTTCACCCAGTCACTGGTCCATCTGCAGTAATATGCTGTTAATCATCGCATGACTGTTATTGGCACGGAGTTAAAGTGCACAGCCAGAGCACTGCTCCTGACGACCCATCCAGGAATAAATAAATCCAAACATAACGACACACGCATGCCTGTATGCAAATAGACACTAACAGCACCACACACGTATTTAAGCACAAAGGCCAGTGTAAGCATACATTTCCCCCGCTATGACGCCAAAGACAAATAGCCCATAAAAATGCCAGACGTGTTAACATATATGTTTCCAGCACAATCAAATCAATTTTCTCTAAGTAGCCATAAATGTGTTCGCTTTTAAAAGGCCCATGTTGCTCTCCCTGGCCTCCTCCTCCAGCCCAGAAACAAGGGTCACAGCTCTTTTCTGATGTATCTCATTACCCCGTCCAATTCATCTTGACCACTGCTGACGAAAACAAGAGATGGCGAATTGAAATTTTTAGTGAGCTTTTTGGGGACCGCAGGACAACGTCTCATTAATCACTCCTTCCCAAGAAGGACCTTGACAAAGAGAGTGAGGGGGGAGCAGATCAGTATCCCTGCAGGGGGGGGGGGGGGGGGGTAAGTTGCAGAAACCTGCCTCTGTTCTACCCCAGGCCCAGGGCTGCCCTTTAGGCCTGTGGGGCTACAACACACAAGAACGGTCTTATACCTACAATAGCAGGGTGTTCTGAGGTTGAATTCTTTATGCTCGCTCTTGTTAAATGATCAAATTCTTCATCCTAATCTCTTGCTTTCACTATCCTTCTGTATTGTCCATACCCTTGTTCCTCATTATCATGCAGTTGCTTGAGTTTTTGAGGGGAGGTGCAGAGACAGCAGTTGAAGTCGATACATCCCCTACTGTGGCTGATTGTAATTGTAATTGACTAGAACAATTCTTTACATATGAAGCTTCTGTAGACCAGCCCCACCCCTGTTTGGGCCTAAGCCTCACGATCCATCTCTTTCATGGGAGATGGCACTTTGCCCGAAATCCAGTTAATATTCAATGGCTCATTAAAAATAGATTGAGGGGCTATAAAAAAGGAAGGAATGAGAGAAAATCAGGCACATATGAGAACACGAAATCCCTGCATTTATTTTTAATTATTCTTTATGTCTCAAATTCGGCCGGAGGGCTCCCCTGGTCCTCGTTCTCACCCTCCAGGATATAGACAGCTTAAACATTAGGACAAAAGGGTCATAAAGAGTGAATCGTAGCAATTCTACCCTGGATTGGTCCAGGGAGACCATAGTTCATTTCCACTGAAATATTGACGAGCTTCTTAGTGCACCCAAAAAAAAAAAAAAGCTTCTTGGAATTTAGCCAGGTTTAGTGGATTGCACACCCAGTTTGTTAGTCAACAACCAACTAGTTCTGGCTGATGCCTTTATACCACAGGTACTAGAATCTCACAAGGACACCAAGGCTGTGTGGCATCATAAAAATGCAGTAAGCGAACCCTCGCTCCTGGCTACCGCTGACCCATCCTACACAAGTGCTCTGGGGAGATCACCACAGAGACAGTGCAAACACAATTTCTCTAATGTCATTTGCGGAAGTGAAGCAAAACCCCAGCCCTGTCATCGAGACTCAGCTCGGAGCCAGAAAATGCAGACTGACAGATGATAGATTCTTGGGTTTGTGCAATCAGACAGCTCCCACACCCCCACAAACTCACGCCTTCCTAACATCGCCCCTCTCCCCCACCGCCTCTCATGTCAAATGGGCAAAAATTAATACATTATTAACTCACCAGAAGAGGTCAGGTCATCTCATCATGGCTAATCAAGTCAGGCAAGGCATGCATGATTTCAGCAATTTGGTGAATGGACTCTTCTCTCCACAGAACCAACACCCTTCCTTGAGGAATTTGCCCCAATTAAGGGTCTGAACCCTCAATTTTTGAACTTCCACACTTGATTGATCATTTCATCGATTGAATCAGTGAACTTGAAGAGTTTAAACTCAAATACGCGTGCAGAAGGTGCTGACCTCAATAACAACTTAAATTGGAAGTGTACAAGGATTTGTTTACCTGTGTAACCTCTGTAATTGTATTTGCCCCTCCAATATCCTCCAAATTTCAGCATTTTAAGGTGAGGGAGTTTTGAAGAACAATATTGATATATGACATATACTGAAAAACTAAATATAAATCTCCTTTGCCTTTTTATTTCCATTTATTTTCCAAACAACATAGCAACACTTAGCATAGCATTAGCCTTTCACATAGGGTGGATCAAGTATAGGTGTAACATTATAAATATTTCCTTTATCATGAAATGTTAAACTTTTTTTCTTCTCTTCTGTAATTGTGAATAGTTATTCCTGACTGATCATGAAAGCAAACTATGCCAGTTGTAGTTATTGATTTATATCCTTCAAATCAGAAATTTCGGGACATGCTAGCATTATAGGTTGCTGAGAAAATAAGGGAAACTGAGCTCAATGGGACAAAGTTGATATATGTGCTCTCATGTTGACTGCACTGATGAGGGGCCAATGTATATTTGCCATGACTGTGCACATAATTAATACATAATAATACGTAATAAGTGTTACAACTATGTTACAAACGTTACAACTCTACTTTATCTACCCTACACAAATTAGTGTCACATACATCTAATTTCAACATAAACATGAAATGTTATTTTATTACCTGTTATTTCCTTCCATAGTCTAACATACATTTGAGTGGAACAGTGAAATAGCTGAGAAAAAAAAAATGTAGGGTAGTACTTGGTTTTATCCATCCAGAATTAATTGGATCATGAAAAGTGACCGTTCCATACCAGAATGGAGCCAGGTGGTTGGAGTGGATGGTTTAAAAGCTAAGAGAAATTTGTGACATGAGCCATGTTATGACGTTGTCATAACATAACGAGAAAACATCATGTCTACTCAACTCTGAGAATGGCACGTGTCTAACTCTATCCTCCTTCCATCTGCTTTTAACATGCCACTTTTCGTTTGTGACACGCTAACAGAGCTGACCTCCACCCACGCTGCTCCTGTAACCGATATGTGGGGCGTGCCGGGGGTTCACCAGCAGATGGGTGCAGTCAAAGCATTGACAGGTGAGTGGGCGAAGGTGGGAATGGCCGGGATGCAGGACTCACTTACTCTCTGCCAGTGAGTAGGAAGCCAGCGGGTTAAAATTTAACCAGGCCCTTTCCAGCTGTAATCCCCCAACCCTCTGTTAAAGATGGCCATGATGGATAGCCTCTGTCAAAGTGTTCAGTAGAGGCTCTGGGGCTCAGTGGGGACAGGGCCTTAATCTGACATCCCTATTCCTATCTGGACAAATGAGAGTAATGCTGTGACGACCTCCAAAAATGTGATGCATGAATGAAGGACAAAAATGGAATGCACAGGCCTGCATGGAATCTGCACTCGTGAAATTCCAGACATGGTCTGATGGGTGCAAATGTTTGGTGGTGACCAGTGTTGGGGGTAACACATTACAATGTGAGTTATGTAATCAGATTACTTTTTTCAAGTAACTAGTAATGTAATGCATTACTTTTAAATTTACAGCAACATTTACAGTTACTTTTTCAAATAAGTAATGTAAGTTACTTTGTTTTCCCATGTATTGACTGACAGCTCTTCTGTCACCACACTGAGAGAAATTGGGAGTAAAGTGCAGAGGTGCTGTGTGCAAGCAAGCCCAGCCCAGGTGAGAAAAATGAACGCTAAAGTAACTTGACGCATTACTTTCCATAAAACGTAACTAAGTAATGCAATTAGTTACTTTTTAGTGAGTAACGCAATATTTTAAATCATTACATTTAAATGGAACTTTCTCCAACACTGGTGGTGACATTTGTGCTGGCCAGTAAATATAGCACTCTCAGCTCTGTCTACCACACTTTACAATGCTTAAATCCACTGAGCATTGAAATGTATGAAAAAACTGTACTGAGTTCATTTCGGTCTATACCATTTCACTTGTTACTTCTTCTCTGGTATTAGACGTGTTCAACAGGCCCAATGGTGCACAGTACTTAAGATATACAGTAAGTTATCAGACAATACTGACACAATTCAAATTCTGCACTTATGCCCTGTGGAAAATAAGCTTAATAATAATAAAACAAACTCACAAACTCATTACAATTGGTGTACTATAAATACAGGATATGACATTGTAAACAGCTTTGGAATAAAACAGTATTTTATGCTTCTTGTAATTTACCTTGGCATAGATGAATAATAAGAGTTCAGTACATGGAAAAGAAATACATTGAGCTTCAAACTCCATTGCTTCCTCCTTCTTATGTAAATCTCATTTGTTTAAAAGACCTCCGAAGAACAGGCGAATCTCAACATAACACCGACTGTTACGGAACAGTCGGGATCATTAATATGTACGCCCCCAATATTTGCATATGCCAGCTCATTTTCAAGGCATTACACAAGGGCAGGCAGTATTAACGTCTGGATCTGTGCACAGCTGAATCATCAGACTAGGTAAGCAAGCAAGGACAACCGCGAAAAATGGCAGATGGAGCAATAATAACTGACATGATCCATGATATCATGATATTTTTAGTGATATTTGTAAATTGTCTTTCTAAATGTTTCATTAGCATGTTGCTAATGTACTGTTAAATGTGGTTAAAGTTACCATCGTTTATTACTGTATTCACTGAGACAAGAGAGACGTCGCTATTTTCATTTTTAAACACTTGCAGTCTGTATAATTCATAAACAACTTCATTCTTTATAAATCTCTCCAATAGTGTGTAATGTTAGCTTTAGCCACGGAGCACCATCAAACTCATTCAGAATCAAATGTAAACATCCAAATAAATACAATACTCACATGATCCGAAGCATGCATGCAGCATGCATGCAGCATGCATGACGAACATTTTGTAAAGATCCATTTGAGGGTTATATTAGCTGTGTGAACTTTGTTTATGCACTGTATTATAGTCGAGAGCTCGGGAGGCAGGGGGCGAGAGATTTAAAGGGGCCGCAGCCTGAATCGGTGCATAGTTAATGATGCCCCAAAATAGGCAGTTAAAAAATTAATAAAAAAAATAAAAATCTATGCAGTATTTTGAGCTGAAACTTCACAGACACATTCAGGGGACACCTTAGACTTATATTACATCTTGTGAAAGAACGTTCTAGGGCACCTTTAAATACACACAAGGAAATAATATCTCAATAATATGTCTATCTTTCACAAAATTACAGCTTGATTATAAATGATGCATCATTAAAATATTATGTTCACAATTGATATTTACACTCTAAAAAATAGACAAACCCAGCAACTGGGTTGTTTCAGCCCAGCGAATGAGTTATTTTAACCTAGCAGTTGGGTTAAATGTTTGCCCAACCTTCTGGGTAGTTTTATTTAACTCAACTATTATTTTAAATATTACTGTATTTCTTAAAATGAACCCGAAGTATGTTGGAAACTAACATTTATGTTTAATAGATTAACTTTTATTAATAAGTTTAATGAATAATAATTAAACAATAAACATTTATTAAATTGCTTATTAATAAACCTTTTGATTATTATTGTTGCCTCTAGTAATTGGCTCATTTTACCCTGCATGAAATGGGCTCAAGTCAGCCATATAGTAATTTTTAAACAATAGTTGGGTTAAATAAAACTACCCAGCATCTTGGACAAACATTTAACCCAACTGCTGGGTTAAAACAACCCAATCAGTGGGTTTGTCCATTTTTAACCCATCATTTTTTAGAGTGTACCTTTTTTCTTTGTTCTTCACTGACTGTTGTCCTCTTGGTAAAACAGTCCAGTAACTTAATTGGGTATATACTGTATAATTTGTTTGAAAAAAAAAAAAAAAAAAAAAAAAATCAAAAGTTGAATGTATGTTTATTATTTCTTTATTGCATTCTTTTTTATATATTATCATAGTTTAATGAAAATATAAATGCATTAAAACCATTTGAAATGTAGCAAAAATAAATGTTTTCAAAACAGTTGTAATGTGAAAGAAAATATCAACCCCTGGGTCAAAGTACCCATAGTTGAAAAAACATCCTTCTATATATTTGGTGAAATACATTTAAATTTCGGTCTCTGTCCCTAAAAGCCACACTTACGTACAACCTTTCGAGCATAGGTCAGCTGGAAAGTGTTGCTCAGAGGTTGTGTTTGTGCCCAGAGGGCTCATGGGGAGCAGGAGAGAGTGAGAGAGAGGTAAAAAGAAATATCCACAAACCCCTTTTGCTTTTCTATGAAAAATGTGCCCTGCGTGGGACAAGTCCATGTAGACTCATCCATCAAGCGGACCCAAATACAGCCCGCACCACTGTTGACGTGAGGTTAACAACTTGACACTGACAGCTAGTCAGGCATGGCTGCAGTGCGAGGAAAGGGCAAGATGGAAGTGGTGATCTATCTAAAAATAAACAGGTAAATCTGGCCGCAAACAAACACTAGCCACAAACAATGAGCAACCGATCAAGTCTTACTCCCTTACTTTCAAATCTCAATTTCCTTTTGGACATTTGTTTCCATTGAAAATATGCTACATGATATATGCCACTGAGAATCGGTTCAGATGAGGAGGAAAAAGCTGGAGGGACATGGGTGCTGATGAGGTTTCTAACGTGTGGCGGCCCAAAACACAGAGGTAAATTCTTTTTAATCCAACCCCCCGCTGGTTCTATAAAATGAGATGTGGTTTCAAACGCAGGCCCAGTTTTTAATTGCACTTAAAGCAGAATGGCAGAACATCAATCTTGATGAGTAGATCTGCATCCCCACTTTCCCCGGCCAATTTATCACCATTCACGCCTACACACACACACACGCACACACACACACACACACACACACCCATTACACCATCCCATCTGCGGATTTCCCATGAACTTCCCCCTCTTCGGGCCCCCAAGTCTCCATCACTGCAATCTTAAGTCAACCACCAAAATATCGCTTCCATCTGATCATTTACACCACCCTGCAATCATATTTGCTAAATGAAATCCAATATTTGTTTCTTCCTAATTTTGCGGTGTCTATTTCAAAAATACTTTTTTATGTTTCTGACAAAATATGATGTGCATAGGATTTTTGATTTCAACAACCATTTGTAAGGTGAAGAAGTCTTGTATTCCCCCAATCACCAGAAAAACTGCATGATTTCAAAGTTAGAATTGTAACCATGACAGAAGAAAATGCAAACATCGTCCAGATGTTTTCTTCTATATCTGTTGGTGTTTTATCACATCCAACGAGTGACACAAAATTACATATTGTTTATTTATAAACTTAAGTTTATGTTAAGTTCTTTGACAAAGTATTTAATCGTTTTTTGATTCCTTTGCAGACTGTGGCAAAAGTTAAATTATACATTTTTAATATTTTACTTATTTTTTGAAACGTAGACATTTGACTGTGTTTGTTATTTTGAGTGCTGTCTTGCTGTCAACGGAGGCATCATTGAGCCATCGGATTTCATCAAAAATATTTTAATTTGTGTTCCGAAGATGAACAAAGTTCTTACGGGTGTGGAACGACATGAGGGGGAGTAATTAATGACAGAATTTTCATTTTTGGGTGACCTAACCCTTTAAGTGCATTAAAACAGAATATGTTATATATACTGTATATATATATATATATATATATATATATATATATATATATATATATATATATATATATATAAAAACTGTAGGTTATTGAAAGTTTTATTGATTTTTTTTTTTTACTTAGCATCATCAAAAAGGTAATATTAGGCCTTTTTTTAAATCAGCAGATTTGTTTAAGATGCAGGGCTGTGTAATTATCAGATCAATAACCAATTATGTAATATAGGTGAACATAAAGGTGACGAAAAACATTTTTTGTGTGAGGCTTTTGAGATAAAGGATGGGCAAAAATGATATATGACCATGCTGAAAATATTTTCAAGCTAGTCAAGACTGGTTTATGCTGGTTAACATTGGTTTGGTGCTGGCATAGGTTGTAGACCTCAAAATCATGCTGTTAAACAGCAACATTTATTTGCTGAAACTTGCTGGTTAGATAGTAAAAGAAGTCTGGTTGTTGACATCAGCAGAGCAGCATCCAAACACAACTATGTTGTAGAACGGAGATTTTACACGTTGCTGTGCAATTCCACATCCAGGTGTGAGGATCTGTTCAGGTATTTCACTCTGGTGCTGCAACTGCACAGACGTCTACAGGACTTTCATGGTTTATGTGAGCTGTGGACAGCAATGGGTTATCCAGCTGGAAGATCAAGCCATTGTGAACCAGAATGAGAAACCTTCTGGAGCATTAAGGATTAGTTTCACCCAAAAATGAAAATTCTGTCATTAATTACTCACCTTTTTGTTCATCTTCAGAACACAAATTAAGATATATTTGATGAAATTCGAGAGGTATATGACCCCTCCAAAGAGAGCTGTTTAACTACCACTTTCAAGGTTCAGAAAGGTACTAAACACATTGTTAAAAAAAAGTCGATGTGACTGCAGTGGTTTAACCTTAATGTTATAAAGTGACCACTGCAATCATGTCGACTTTTTTAACAATATCTTTCTGGACCTTGAAAGTGATGGTTAAATAGCTGTCTTTGGAGGAGTCATATACCTCGCAGATTTCATCAAAAATATCTCAGTTTGTGTTCCAAACATTGAACGAACGTCTTACGTGTGTGGAACAACATGAGGGTGAGTGATTTAATGACACAAATTTCATTTTTAGGTGAACTAACTCTTTAACAGCCATTAAATGGTATTTTGCAATTGTTTTGTTATTAAAAATATATTTTGTTAATGTTCAGTGGATTGTATAGCTAATTTTCCTTGCATTTTAGTAACAAATGGTGTTGTGTCTCCATCACTTCATAAAAACAAGAAGACACATTGTGATTGTCCTCCCTAATGTTTTTGTTTTGATGGTATCTTGTCATCTAGGACTTTCAAAACAGCAAAAATCCTAAATGACAAGAACTTCTTAGCTCTTCTGGAGAGCTGTTTAGTTTGTACAATACCTGGACAAGTAAATATTTATTTATTTATTTATTTATTTGAAAAATGCAACTAACTAAATAGAAACTATAACTACCACAAGATATGAGTTGAAATTCTTGAAAGTTGGATCAAATATCTTGTTTTCTAAATCAAAAAGCACTGTTCCAAAGAGAACCAATGGCAAATTAGCATTCTGGATTTGCCTAAAAGGGATGTCATACTTGAACAGTGCTATTACAGTGAAATAAATTTATAGATTCACCAATTACTTTTGCATTTGGCATTGGTGAGTGTTCATTTGACAATTTGGAACCTGCATCCTCAACCAGGGTCACCAGAAAGAGCATGCTGGTCATGCAAGTTTTGCTGATGAAAACCATGGCTGGTAAACATGAATGTATGAAAGTACATTTCCTTTTAGAAATCACTAAAGCTGTGTGAAGAAAACACGATGGCAAAAGAGGGCTAAATTGAGGAAGGCAAGAGGAAGAGGGCAGATGAAAAATGAGTGGAGGAGAGGGGTGTAGAGGAGTGGGTGGGTGAGTGGGAATGAGAGCCGCTCTAGTCAGCTCTTTTGAATAGAGCGAACATGACGGAGTGGACAGGTTATATGGGAAACCCTGAATGGGGCTTCTTCCCCCTAACATGATAACTTTGATCCCTTGTGCCTTACACTGCAGTCAGCAATATTGACTAATGGGTCTGGGTTAATACTTTAACCAACGCACAGCATGGGGCAGCTGGGGATCTCACTGCCCTTAGAGATCTGCATCTCAATCAATGCGGCATTCCCCAGCATACAGTACACAGAGACCCGGCCCAGAGAAACGCACGCTGCTGTTGAAGTGGGTTTGGGAGAATCAATATGTGTTACATGAAAAGCTTCCTTGTATGATAGCCATATTTCCCCTCAGCCTTCATAATAAGACCTCAGTTGTTGCCAATTCAAGTATAAGCATTAAGAATAACTTGATTTTATTATCTTTTATTAAGCTGTATTATAATTTGAGCATTCCATTCCATTAGGGAAGCCTAAAAGATAAGCAGACAGAAAAAAAGACAGAGAGGGAGAGCATGACACATCAGCTCTCTGACAGCAGGGGGAAATCCTCACTTCCTGTAGATGACAGGACGCACAATGGTTTCACTGGCCATCCATACAGAACACAGAGCGAGGCAGGTTAATGATTCAGTACCCTCAACTGAGCCAGAAAGAGAAAGAGGGGAAGCAGTGTAAAACATCAATTATCTCCACTTACAACATCATTACATAAGCTCAAGTTAAGCTTTTTCTATTTCAGACCTCTTCTTGGAATCATTGTAAAATTGCATGTGGTGTACAGCAGGCATTTTGCATAAATGTATAGCCTTCATCATCATATGATTAACTCATTATATCATATAATTAACTGATTTAATCAGAGCTGTAGTTTGTACTGAGTAATACAGTCCTTTGTTTCACCAGAGGGACAAAGTTAACCACCGTGACAAATTACTGACATCAGCATATTGTCTCGTTCTCTTTCTTTTACACACACTCACACACCACCGGGACACTTACAGGCAAACATGCATTTTATTGCTCATTTAAACTGTGCATGGACTAATGACATCCCTGTTCTCAAGTCACTGGACAGTGTCCAACTGACCTTCACCCCCTGAAGTGAGTGAGCCAAAACGCAGGGTTACAGGATAATTTGGACGATCAAGCATTCAATAAGGTCAAAGTCGATTAGTCTGAAAATTAACCTACAATCTCCATTATCCATCAGGAGGATAAGCAAACATTTACACTGGTAAACAATTGCCATGGGTAGAAAGAAAATTCTATTTATACCCAGAAAAAGTACCACTGTACTGATGGCCATACCATAACATGCTTTGAAGAAACTTGAAGTATAATATATACGTTCCTTGGTATATGAATATGATAATCAAACAGTATTATGGTAAATATGAAATGCTGTATTTAAATTTCATTGGAATTCACTTTGTAATTACGAAAATTCAAGAGTCAATTCTGAGCTGTTCACATTCTAAAATAAAATTATTAGTTTCTGTGACATATACCCAACTATCAAAAGATATGTTCTAAGAACGTTTTGCTAATGTTGCCAAAACATTATTTCTGAATGTTCTCTGATGTCCAGTTTTTAAAATGTTTTATTTTATTTTTTTTCTTGGTGAATGGCAAGGGAACATTCTGTTTAATCATTCCTCAAACAATATGGGGAATGTTACTTTTGAATGTTCTATGAACATTCTAAAACAAGTAGTAACATTTAAAAATGTTAGACAAACTAAAACGTTTCAGAAAAAAGTTCCATTAACGATGTATAAACAATGTTTTTGTGCCTATGTTTTTTGAACATGATCAGATAACATAGAAGAACATTCTATTAACGTTACTGGATGAACTTTGAGAGAACCTTGCCAAAACGTTAGCCAAAGTTCAGAGAACTTTCCCTGCTAGCTGGGTAACTACAAAATGGATCCATGTGCAGCTTCATTGTTGACGACAACAAAACACAATATCAATACATTAATTCAATTCTTGCAAAAGTAACACTGTATATATATATATATATATATATATATATATATATATATTATTATTATTATTATTATTTTTATTACTATGGATCATTATTATATGAATGGATCATTATTACAGTGATTATTATGTTTCTAGCATGTTACATGTTTGGCAACGGTTCTTTTAACCCTTAAAGATGAAGTGTGTAGCTTTTCATTTCTTAAACAACCATGTAGGAAGACACATCATGGTCATATTCCAGGATGACAAAGTCAAGATTCACCAGGGTTAAAATTGTGAAAGAATGGTTCAGAGAGCATGAAGAATCATTTTCACACATGAATTGGCACCGCTGAGTCTAGACCTTAATTTCATTGAAAGTCTTTGGGATGCGCTGGAGTAGACTTTACAGAGTGCTCATTGTCAATACAAGATCTTGACCAAAAATTGTATGCACCTCTTGATGGAAATAACATCACAACATTTATTTCCACCGAGAGGTGCATCATATTTTGGTCAAGATCTTGTATTGACAATGCAAGAGGTAAGCACTCTGTAAAGTCTCCTCCAGCCCATCCCAAAAAAATTACACTGAGGTTAAGGTCAGTGCCAATTCATGTGTGAAAATGATTCTTCATGTTCCCTCCCAACAATTCTTTCACAAGAATTCTTTCACATTCTTTCATCCTGGAATATGGCCATGATACATCTTAAAGGGTTAGTTCACCCAAAAATGAAAATTCATTTTTGATGAATTCAAAATTCATTCAGTCATTTATTGCTTACCCTCATGCCGTTTCACACCTGTAAGACCTTTGTTAATCTTTGGAACGCAAATTAAGATATTGTAGTTGAAATCCGATGGCTCCCTGTGACCTTCATAGGGACCAATGACATTTCCTCTCTCAAGATCCATAAAGGTACTAAAAACATATTTAAATCGGTTCATGTGAGTACAGTGGTTCAATATTAATATTATAAAGCGATGAGAATATTTTTGGTGTGCCAAAAAAAACAAAATCACGACTTATAAAGTGATGGACGATTTCAAAACAATGCTTCAGGAAGCATTGGAGCATTATGAATCAGTGTATCGAATCTGCTGTTCGGAGCGCCAAAGTCACGTGATTTCAGCCGTTGGCAGTTTGACACCCGATCTGAATCATGATTCGATACACTGATTCATAATGCTCCGAAGCTTCCTGAAGCAGTGTTTTGAAATCGGCCATCATTATATAAGTCATTATTTTGTTTTGTTTTTTGGCGCACCAAAAATATTCTTGTCGCTTTATAATATTAATATTGAACCACTGTACTCACATGAACCGATTTAAATATGTTTTTAGTACCTTTATGGATCTTGAGAGAGGAAATGTCATTGCTCCCTATGCAGGCCTCACAGAGCCATCGGATTTCAACTAAAATATCTTAATTTGTGTTCTGAAGATTAACGAAGGCCTTACGGGTGTGGAATGGTATGAGGGTAAGTAATAAATGACAGAATTTTCATTTTTGGGTGAACTAACCCTTTAATACAGGGTTGTTTAAGAAATGAAAAGTTACACACTCCATCTTTTAGGGTTAAAACAACCATTGCCAAACATGTAACATGCTAGAAACATAATAATCACTGTAATAATGATCCATTCATAGATTCTTAAGTATTTGCCTATTAAAATCCAAACAGAGCCTTTTTTTTTTTTTTTTTTTTTTTGGCAGGGCAGTGTATATATATATATATTTCAGTTATACAACAGGGGTGGGGGAATCCTCAATCATTTCTCTGTTGATTTGGGTCGTGAGAATTTTCCAGTCTCATCTTTTCCTCTTTTTTTTTCGCCTCTGTATTGCCATTTCTTTTTAAACAAGATTCATTCCAACACCCACACAATCCTGAACCGTAGCTGGTCCAGAAAGGAGGGAAGCCCCCTGTCACTGAGTGTGTTGGCATTCAGGTACACAGAGATGGGAGGGGGGAGTGAGTGTGTGTGTGACAGAATAGGATGTGCTTCGTCACTCGATGCAAAGAGTAGACGCTTCCTATACATGGCAGCTGCAAGACTCCAGTAATGTATCACGGTCAGCAGAATCATTGATTACTACTGGGGTTAATCATTGATTGAATGGGGGGGGTTAAGGAAGCCTCCATGGGGACACCGTCAGACCGGTGAGGGGGCGGCAGCCCGGCGAGAGGGCCCGTGGCAGTTCCATTACTGCACTGTGGAATTGTGGGTATATTTTCTATCAATCCTCATTGACTATGACGCGACTTGAGCTGTATGTAAAATAAAGACCATCCCACATGTTCATATAAACTTCCACCTTATGTGGGTGTATGTCACAAAGCCTGTCAAGAACACGTCCAGGTCATATTTCACTCCAAAATTACCTGTAATAGGGACAGAAAAAACTTGTGTAATGTGGAAAAGAAATATTACTATTATATGTAATCAAAATATTATAATAAGATTTTCACTACAGTATTATGTAAAATCTAATGAAATTCATTATTGAGAATAATGAGAATTACTTACAGACTCAAAAGTAAAACATTTAAAAATGAGAAATATCGAACTGAATTGAGTCAGCTTTATTGGCCAAATATATGCCTGAGACAAAGAATTTGTCGACATTATAAGGTGTTCCCACATTGCACATTTATACATACAGGCATTGCATTGTAGTAATTAACAGCATACAGATACCAGTCTAGTCTGTCCAGTATGTGATAGATGTCATGTATTTAAAATCTCTCTATAATCCATTCTATATAATGGACAAGGGTGGAATTATGCTGCATATAAACAATTGTAAGACTTATTTTTCTCAAGCATGAACACCTCATTAAACCATATATCTGCCCCTTCAGGTTATCAATTGTACCACAAATTTGCCTTGAGAGCAAAAAGTCATGCACAAAGAACAAAAAGAGTTTCCTGCCATTTGTGTGGATGAGAAATGCTTCCTTTTTCTGAATTGTTTAGACAAAAATTACCTAGAAATTGATGTTCCTCCGGATATATGAGTGCAAGGTTATACTCTCCCCATATAAGTGGAGATGCGTCATTAAAAATGATAGGAGACAATAGAGTAAATGAGTGATGACTGATTATACTCACTGTATTTACAATTAATGTCCTGACCTAGATAGATAGATAGATAGATAGATAGATAGATAGATAGATAGATAGATAGATAGATAGATAGAGACAGACAGACAGACAGACAGAGGTGTAATGAGTAGAGGGGGTTTCTGTGGGGGACGGTCTACATAATCCTCCTCAGAATGGCCGGACTTCCTAAACAGAGGCAATGTGGAGCCGGATCTTCTCTCTGTCCACTCAGCACAAAGCATTCAGTCCCCTGAGCTGCAGTTAATAATTCAATAGAAGAGAAGTGAAAGGGAGGATGTGTCTGACTGACAGCATGAAGCTGCACAGAGGAGAGCGTTTACACAGAATTCTGACATGTTAAACACACTAAATAAAATGTATATGCTCAAGGGTGTAGATTAAAACAATGTGGATACAATACATTTAATAATAATAATAATAATAATAATAATAATAATAATAATAATAATAATAATAATAATAATAATGACAACAATCAAGAAAAGTGAAAACATTTTAGGAAGTATGATAATATTTTATGATTTTGACATTTAGTGGGTGACAACATATAAATGTTTAGGGATGAAAATAGATTCTCTGTCAATATAACAGAGAAATAATGGTAACATTTTTAATACAGTGTCCTTGTTATATATAGTACCGTGCAAAAGTCTTAGGCACGTTAGTATTTTCACAAAAAACAAACGTTTTGTTAAATCTTTTGCTCCTATTGTGTCAGTAGGAAATATCAGTTTACATTTCCAAACATTCCTTTTGCCATTTTTTGTAATAATCCAGTGAAATTTATATATGCACAAGGAATCTGACAACAGCCTGTATGCTCCACACGGAGATCTGATGGATACTTCAAGCATCTTGAACACGTTGCCACAGTTTTTCTGAATTTAGTCTGTCTCAGTTTTTTACTGTTTCTTCATGTAATCCCAGATGGATTCGATGATAATGACATCAGATTTCTGTGTGGAGCATACCAGCCTTATTACAATTAATGGCAAAAGGAATGTTTGGTAAACTGATATTTCCAATTGACACACTACAGAAAAAAAAAAAAAAAAAAAAAAAAATATATATATATATATAGATAGATAGATAGATAGATAGATAGATAGATAGATAGATAGATAGATAGATAGATAGATAGATAGATAGATAGATAGATAGATAGATAGATAGATAGATAGATAGATATCTTTTTTTTTTTGTGAAAATACAAACATGCGTAAGATTTTGCACAGTACTGTATGTTACATGTTAGCTAGTTGCTTATTAGCATGCATATTACTAGAATATTGGCTGTTTATTAGTACTTAGTAAGCACATATTAATGCCTTATTCTGCATGACCTTATTCTACATTCTTAATCTACCCAATACCTAAACTTAACAACTACCTTACTAACTATTAATAAGTAGCAAATTAGGAGTTTATTGAGGGAAAAGTCAAAGTTAATAGTGAATATGCCCTATACTGAAGTGTTACCAAACAAACAAACAAACAAACAAACATCATATTACTGTGATTTATGGACTGTTGTAATACTGTGGTATTCTTTGAAGTACCTTGGAACGAGGCCACAGTAAGCAATTCTTGGATTTATTACAAAACTGCCCCCCTCGATTGAAATAGTGATCATTTTTCTGGGCCCACTTTCAGGACCCCTCAAGTCTGGAACAAAAGGTCTAGTTGTCCCCCGTTTTTTGGCACCCCTGCCTTGGAGTTCCATGTAAATACCATGGTACATGAATATGGTAATCATTCAGTACTACAGTTTAAATCAACGTAACATGGTACTAATATCTGATACAATCACTTTACCATGGTACCACTGCACTTTAGTACTTTTTGCAGGGGCAAATCCACAGTCCAAAGGGCAATCTTCTGTTATAGCATTAACCTCAAATGCAGTAAACAAGTCCATTAATCTCTGACACTAATACACACATTAATGAATGAATAAATAAGCCGTGTGTAATGGGTAATGGCTGTTGTGTGTTGCGTGGTGTGTCCTCACATGATGTCCTGACTGTTTCCCTGCTGTCCTCTGACCCAGAGCCTGTGCCAGAACTCCTTCCTGTCTTTCTGTCCCTCCGGGAACACGCTTCCCCTCGGCCCACTCGGCCATTACGGGAAAACTTTAAAGCTGTGCCTGTTTTCCCCTCTTCTAGAACTCTCCCTGAGAAACCCATGACAGGGAATGTCAAAAATGTGCATATGAGAGACAAGTCTGGGTAAGAAAAGACAGAAAAGAAAGAATTGTATGAGGGAGGGCTGAAAAACATGGCCATAAAGATGTCAAAGAAAGGAAAGAATCTGCTGATGATACAAATAAATGCAGGGCAATGAGGAGTGCTCCCCGTTATTGTCCCTCCACCTGGGTAAGGGTGTCCTCCGCCTGGAGGGGAAAGAGCGGTGTTAATGTTTAGCCGGGTACCCCAGCTAAACTGAAAGAGCATGACAGAACTCTCATCAAAGAGCACCATGCAGAAAGATTAGATTTGAGAGCGGAAATCGTTCATTTAAACTTCATTAACAACTCCTAGTTTTGTTCGTACAAGTCGGATTGGGTTTTCAAATCTAATCTTTAGGACTCATAGTCCACATTTGGCAAATCAAATTTGTTTTTTTTCAGACAGTGTAATCAGAATCCATTTAATCTACACTGGTTGCTATAGTGGTGAAGCATCAGCTTAATGCCAAGAAACCAGTGAGAGTAGTTTCACCTTTATTTACATAGCTCTTTATACAATACAGATTGTTTCACAGCAGCTTTACAGGGATAAACAGGAAATAATGATTAAATGATGCAAACAGAATTCAATTCTTCTGTTAAAGGATTAGTTCTCTTTAAAATGAAAATTACCCTAAGCTTTACTCACCCTCAAGCCATCCTAGGTGTATATGACTTTCTTATTCCTAATCAATACAGAAGGCGGTCTGGCGGAAGCTAGATATTTATAAAATTACTTTATAACTTGTTATAAATTACTTTATAACTTGTTAAATATGGATATTTTTCTTACACAAATCCATCACTTCCCTTCAGAAGGCCTTTATTAGCCCCCCTGGAGCCGTGTGGAGTATGTTTATGATGGATGGGTGCACTTTCTTCAGCTTCATACTCGTTGGTTGAACCCAAATGCTATCAAGTGATATGAATGGAGGAAAAAACCTTGAAACCAGGCTCAGTCGGAGGGCCAGTTCTCCTCTGGCCAAAAGAACCAGCATGCTGTGGTTGTGATTCCAGGTTGCATCACAAGTCAGATTGTGGATTGACATCATTCAGAATATTTCATCCAGTTCCTTCTGCTTGAAGACTGTCAGTGAGGACGAAAAAAAGAATTGTCGACAGTTCAGACTGACATGCACTAAATTGATTTCAAACCACTTATGGATATAGTTTTTGGTTTTCATTTGGATTTCATGTGATGTTCCCAACCCTGGACCTGAAGTTCCTAAACTCTGCACATTTTGCATATTTCCTTAATTAAATTCAACTAAACTCCCCAGCTTGTTAGTAGAAAATCTAATCCCACAATGGGTGTGTAGATAAGAGAGAAGTCTGGAATGTGTACTATTGGGGATACTCCAGGACCAATGTTGGGAACCACTGGTCCAGGCTAAAAACTAAATGGATTCAGATATGCCAAAAGTCAGATTTTTGCTGCCTTTCTGAACAAAGCCTATATCTGCTAATGTGACACCCACAATAAAGCATAATAACACCCACGTTGATCTTTCCAATGACGGCTCTGTCAAACCGTCAAACTACCTCAATCAAAAATCAACACTCGTGCCTACCCTTCTTCAAAGCCGTCAACCCTTGGCCACCCGCGCTTCATCTCGACGACTCACTACCTGCCTAGTTAATTATTGAGCAGATACGAGAGGAGGAAGGTGTGTGGCAGCAGTAAAGAAAAGAGGAATGACAGATCTGCCTGCGTCATCTCTTCTCAAAAGAAGGGAAAGAAGCTCCACTGTAGACAGCTGAGCTCAGAGAGAGCGGAATGGAGACGTTCAGTCGAAGTGCTCTGGGGCGGTTCGTTATTGTGACGTGACAGTTTGTTTCACGATTTACACCCTTGAGGGACACCGTTGATCATACCAGCTATTTGTATCTTTCATCAGAATGTAAAGCAGATACACCATTGAGGAAAAGTGCTGCAGAGAAAGTTGCTGCAGTCATGGAACACCGTTGCTTTCTTTTTGTTCTATGACAAATGACATGTAAAAGGGATATTCAAGAACTTTTTCATTGGTGCTTTGATTAGCTCTTTTTAGATTGAGGAAACTGGAGGAATTCATCAGTATCACAAGGCCTAAATGACACTTGCAGCCGTACGTAAGCGATCTTTGATCGCACAAAAGTCAAATCCGTCACAATCCTCTGTCAGAATGTCACAGCTGTCACTCAGGATCCAAAAAGTCTTACATGACAACTACAGAATGTAATTAAAAAGAAACAAAGATTTGCACAACAAAATTGGCAGTTCAGTTCTTATTGGTATTAGTCTTCAGCACTGTGAAAAATGTTTTGTCAAATTTATAGTTCAGAATTGGCAGCTGCAGTTGCCAGAATGTTACCCTAAAGAATAAAGTGACAGAGTTTCAGGCAGTATAGGATGACATTGGGGTGACTGTATATTTTACAGATCATATGTATAAAAGAAATTAAATCTGCTTTGTCATAAATATACCGTCATAAAAAAGAAGTACACCTCAGTACTTTTAAAAAGAATACAGAAATAACACACTTTAAAAAAATATACTTAAAGCTGCCATTCCATAACTTTTTTTGGTTAAAAATTATCCAAAATCATTTTTTGAGCAAGTACATAACCAGCCAGTTTTCAAAACTATCTCCTTACCTTAGCCTGATTCACACGGTAAGCTTGTAATAATGTTTTCTAATTCAAGTGGTACTGGTGGGTTTCCGTGGGAATATCGAGCATGCAGCCGTTCGTCTTTGTGTCATTATGTCACGTCATTACATAAAAAACGAGTCCCAGCTTGTAGGCTATCATGTGAGGATGCTGCAGGTGACGGTCATTTATAGCCTTTTCTCACAGCAGCTGGAATAATTAAACTCATCATTTTGATGGCGGATTGTATGGTATGACAAATGGACAATTAAAGATTACACTGTACAGAAATTGAAATTTACAGGTACCGCTAATACACACTAAATGCACATAGCCACACAATGCTGATGTTGTTAACATTAACAATTTGAGAACAAAATATAACAATAATAATAATTTGCACAGTTTGATGTGATATGAGCCATGCCAATGCACAGCCCACGTAAAGATGATAATTCCACAAATGACTGCAATTGCAGGTTTCGAACAGAGGTGGTGACAAAGAGGCAAAACTTACTTTAATGTTTTCGGACAACAAATAATACCTACAAATAAATGAAAATGTATTATAGTTTAAATTTATATTAAATGCAATTAGCTGAACTTAAGGGTGCAATCTCATAGTTCTACTGTCTTTTAAACATGGTTAAAGTGTACTGCTGATATACTGAAAAGCATTTATGGTATACAAAAATATACTTTAATGTCATTTCTATTGAAACTTGTATGTTATGTATTTAATATATTTGTAATATACACAGTATGTTACATATACACATTATGTTACATTTAAAATATATTAACTTTTAGTATAATATCAAACACACCACACTTGAAATTATAATTATTATAATCACTTTGGATGTGCTTTAGTATGTTAGTCAACACATCAAAATAAGTTTAATTCTTTAAAGCATGACAAAAGACTATCAAAACATAATGAATAAATATGTACTTTAAAGTAAAACATTAATTTGACATTATTACCAAGTGCACTGTGTAGTTAAGTTTTAACAAACATAGTTAAGTACACTAACTGATATGTTATTTGCAAGTAATTTTTTTTTTTTTATTTGAAAATATACTTTTAAGATTTGAAGTTCACTACAAGTGCACATTCAATACATTAAGTACACTTATTTTTCATAAGGATAATGATAACCACTAACCCAAAACAGGTGGTAAAATAGAAGTTATAATTAGAAACATTTGATACATTGGTATAATAATCAGTTATCGATCATCATAATCATTTCATATTTAAAGGTGTAAGTTTTGCATTTAGTCATAGGGGATTTTTAGAAAACAACAAATTTTTTTTATAATACTTATTATAATATTGATAATTTGGCATTTGGCAGACATGTCCCCCATCTCTTGAGTATCTATACCCGCATTTCAACAGTAATGATGTTTGTTGTTTAGATAGAAGTAAAATCTCTCTCTTAAATTGTGATATCCCTCTCTCTAATGGCTTGGTAATTGACGTCACGCCAGGCAGATTCAAGGTGCTTTCACTGCTTTGACAAGTTAAGTGGGGGGTGGAGGGGGCATGGGGCCATTGTCTTTCAAATGAGCTGTCAAGAGGG
This sequence comes from Megalobrama amblycephala, assembly GCF_018812025.1. Lineage (NCBI taxonomy): Eukaryota > Metazoa > Chordata > Actinopteri > Cypriniformes > Xenocyprididae > Megalobrama > Megalobrama amblycephala. The sequence goes on from NC_063067.1 coordinate 30,696,726, forward strand.
GGCGTCCCGTCAGCAGTTTGCCTTAGTACCTGCCCGTTAATAATTGAGCCGTGAGCTTGTGGAGGTGTATGGCGTGTAACAGACAACTTATGTGCTTTGATTGACAGATGAGCTAACTGCGACTTTTTTCCCTAAAGAATAAAAACAGAGGCAGGAGACACACCAGTGATTGAAATCAAAGAGAAACGGGAGGTCTAAATAGAAATGATGAGAGAGTATTTGTGTGTGTTCAGATGGGTTACTTATTGTGTGGTGTGTGTGTTCTCAAGGCATTGTAAGCAACTTCCTTTTTGGGTTCTTGTTGGTGATAAGTGTAACTGAATGGGGTGCTAGTCCATGACATGCATGCGTGTGTGTGTGTGTGTGTGTGTGTGTGTGTGTGTGTGTGTGTGTGTGTGTGTGTGTGTGTGTGTGTGTTTATAACTTCCGTTCCATGCAGAAAGAGGATGATGCACCCTATGTACCTAAGGCATAAGTTTCAGAAGCTGAGTGTCATCAATCATTGGTTGCGATGTGTCCACACTAACCTGGTTTATGACAGCCAGAACAACATTACACTAAACAAACCTGTTTTATGGCACTAGTGATTGATTCCCTCTCTATTTCCACACTGTGCTTTCTCACGTCACACATGCCAGAAATCACTGTCAAAGCAGTAGACTCAACTGGTTCTTATTCAAATCCATTTAAATAAATAAAATAAAATAAAATAAAATAAAATAAAACAAAAAAACAAAACAAAACAAAACAAAACAAAATACTGGAACTGAATGATTTTCATATTCCGTTAACAGACCATAAATGTTTCCATTCTTCTCCAGTGTGGATGGAACTTCAACACTAAATCATCTGACAGTATTTACTGCACCACTATTGAATCTACAGTGCCACATTAAAAGGAACTATGATTTACAACTACTGAGTTGTAAGTTTGACAGTATAGTCCGATTCACAAACTGATTCCAGTCATGAACTGCAGGGCCGTGCACAGACATTTTGGGGGGCAGGTACTTAAAGGGTTAGCTCACCCAAAAATGAAAATTCTGTCATTAATTACTCACCCTCATGTCGTTCCATACCCGTAAGAACTTTATTCATCTTTGGAACACAAATTAAGATATTTTTGATAAAATCCGATGGCTCAGTGAGGCCTCCATTGACAGCAAGACAATTAACACTTTCAAATGCCTAGAAAGGTACTAAAACATATTTAAAACAGTTCATGTGACTACAGTGGTTCAACCTTAATGTTATGAAGTGACGAGAATATTTTTTGTGCACCAAAAAAAAAAAAAAAAAAAAACGACTTTATTTAACAATATCTAGTGATGTGATTTCAAAACACTGTTTAATGAAGCTTCAAAGCTTTATGAATCTGTTGTTTCGAATCAGTGGTTCGGAGCATGTATCAAACTGCCAGTCACATGATTTCAGTAAACGAGGCTTCGTTATGTCATAAGTGTCTCGAAAAGTTTCGAAATTTCAATGGCTCACCACTGGGGGGCGTGACTTTGGCAGTTTGTTACACGCTCCGAACCACTGATTTGAAACAAATGATTTGTAAAGCTTCGAAGCTTCATGAAGCGGTGTTTTGAAATCGCTCATCACTAGATATTGTTGAATAAAGTTGTTATTTTGTATTTCTGGTGCGCAAAAAGTATTCTCATCGCTTCATAACATTAAGGTTGAACAACTGAAGTGTTTTATATATGTCTTTAGTACCTTTTTGGGAATTTGAAAGTGTTAATTATCTTGCTGGCAATGAAGGCCTCACTGAGCCATCAGATTTTATCAAAAATACCTTAATTTGTGTTCCGAAGATGAACGAAGGTCTTACGGGTGTAGAACAACATGAGGGTGAATAATTAATGACAGAATTTTCATTTTTGGTGAACTAACCCTTTAAGTGAAAAAAGAGCACCCCTCTTATAATTATTTATAAAAAAGTAAAGTTACATATTGTTGACAATCTTTTAATTACACTATTTAATACCATACACTATAGCTCTGTTATACCAATTAAATTAAATCAGTATCAACAAAATCCATCTTACCATTTATTAATTACACTGCAATTACAATTGCCTAAATAATGTTATGAGATTAATGTTCTAAATATAAGTTTGAATTTACAAATATGAAATGTTGGGAAAAATGAAATGATACTAATATATATGAAACTGCCAGTAGGTGGCTGCAAATCATAATAAGTGAATCATAGAATTATTCATTCAACCAATTTCAAACCAGTTGATTAATTCATGTAAGATGCACATGTCTACAGACTTGTCTACTGATGAATGGGCCACTGAATCATTGACTTAACTGATTTGTTCAAAAATGATGAAACATTCAAGAATAAAACGCCGCTGTTGTGTTGCTGGGAGATCCAATTTTTTTTTTTTTCTTTTCAAAATAGAGCAAAAACAGTAAAAATTGACAAAGTTTTGTCTAAAAATGGTCAATTTAATATAATCAACTTAATGTTTATTGAACTGTTGTATAAAATGAATATCACATTTGTAATCATGCTGATATTTGAGAAAATATCACTCTTGCTTGTGTGTTATCTCAGCTTGTGTGGTATATTGCTTAACTATATTAAGATATAAACACAATAAACATAATACACTCATAAAAGGGCAATTCATATCTTGAATTTTGGGGACATTTTTATTAATTTTGGTGGCATTTCCAACCTTGCAGATGCTATTTTACATCAGAGCCAGTCTAGCTTGCTTGTTGTTAAGCGTAATGGAGGGCTATTGCCTAAGTTAGGCTGGCTGTATTGAAATATTTTAATAGTGGTTTAATTTCACAGCAGTGACAAACAGTGCAAAAAAAGTTTAAAAAAAGTATAATGCAAACACAAGTTTGTCATGAATGAATGAATGAATAAATGAATGAATGAATGAATGAATGAATGAATGAATGAATGAATGAGTAAGTGAATGAATGAATGAATGAATGAATGAATGAATGAATGAATGAATGAATGAATGAATGTTTTTTTCAGCATATTTGTTCAGCACTTAAGACCAATTATTCTTCAAGTACAATAAGAATCATTGATGGAATGGGCCTGCTAACTGGAAATTCCTTATGATTCCCATTACTAATCAGAGCAGCAGCATGCAGCGTTTGAAAGAGTGAAAAGCACAAATATTTTTATAAAATAGATGTTCTGGTTCCTAATTAACCGGAAGACGTCCAGAGGCGGTGCGGAGGTTGAGGATGGCTGGGAGGCGGACTGGAGGAGCTGGCAGGCTTGGGGATGAGGGAGGGGGAGAGAGTTTCTCCTTAAAACAGGTTTTAGTAGGAGGCAGACGTGAAAGACATAGTTAGATGGTGTTTTGGGAAGTGAAATTGCCTCCCCTGTTGGGCATTAAGGCCTCTGCAGCCCCCTATCACAGAAAGCCTGTAATTCCCTGTGTCCCATCAGCCCCTCCTGAAGTCTTTCCCAGCGAGGCTTGAATTCAAATAGAAAAATTAATGTGGGAATAATAGCCCTGGGCCTCGCCATCCCGAGATGCTTTCATACACTCCCCTTTTACAAATTTTACGAGAGGGAGGTGAAAAAAATTAGCTTCCATCCTTTTTTTCTCTTACATCTTCCATTCCTCATCCAGCATATACTGTACATGTAGCATGTATTACATGATCGGGAGATGCCAAAATCACACTAATGTGCAAATATAAGAGAGTTAAACTTTCAGTATATTAATATGTGTTAAAAGGCTGATTAATTCTTATGTAAAGACATATTTGTGTTCTCTCAGACCATCAGTGCTGTATAATACCTTAATACTTTCTAAGACAAAAAAAAAAAAAAAAAAAAAAAAATGAATTTCATGTGGTAAGTTTAAAAGAAGTTTAAAATGTTTAAAAGAAGTTAAAACACTTAAAGGAGGATAAGCAGTTTGGGGAAAAGGTGTTTATCCATCATTCCAAACTGTAATAATTCACTCAAAAATGCAATTTTTCACATTTAATGGCATTTCAAAAATGAGATTTTCTATAGATCAGAAAAGGAGATATTTGACAGCATGTCCAGGTTGCTTTATCCATACAACAACTAGATTGTGACTATCAAGTTTGAAAAAAATAATCCTAAATAGCCTAATCAGTATTTTTTATCTTATGTTTCAAGTACAAAATATAAAAATAAATATTTAGTTGAAATGACAAAATCAAGATAAGAGATTTCAGAAAATGTATCTTGAATTAATTTTATTTTTCTTGTTTTATGCATAAATCAAACAAAATTTTATGAGTTTTATGCTTAAAACAAAACACAATTTCCCAATGGTGTGACAAAAATTAACCAACTATAGGTTATCAAGGATATTTTTCTTTTGTTTAGATGTTTCTGTCCCTCCATTGAAGCATTAAAGTGGTAGTTGCTGTCAATGGAGGGACAGTAAGCTTTCAGATTTTATTGAAATACCTTCATTTGTGTTTCAAAGATGAAAGAAAGTCTTACAGGTTTGGAACGACATAAGGGTGAGTAAATGATGACTTTTATTTTTTTTTTTTTTTTGGGTGAACAAACGAGGGCACATATTTTTGTTTTGTTTTTGTTTGTTTTTTTTAAATGATGTGCACAGGTAAGTCATTCATAATAAACACTTGTCCAAATTGATGTCAAGATGACTTTAAGAATGAAAATCTGCTTCTGCACTTAGGAAAAACAATCAGTTCAAAAATGTATTGCAAAAATGTCTGGACCAAACGATCAGAGAGTGACCATAAACAAATTGCTCTTTAAAAAACACCACTGGTGAATCACCAGTGACTTTACCACAGTAAAATACAGACTGGAAAAGATGAACTGAGGAAGATGGAGTGTCATCAGTAAACGTCATTGCATACAACATGTTTTCCAAAGCCACAGTGTGGTGATCTAATACCTCAGTGAGGTTACTAAGGTTTACTGTCGATTTCACCATCATTCACTCTGATGGCCATTCCTCTCTATTTATCTCAGCTTTTCTCCTTCCTGGCAATGAAACAACTCCTTACGCATCCATACCCAGACTCCTTTGCCACAGAAACCACCATGGCATTTGTAGCCACCACTGCCACAAGTATATTGTAGCAAAAAAGACAAAGGCTGCAATTATAATCAAGCAGATCATTTGTAAGCCAAATTCCAAGGCCCTCAGGCCTGGAGTGCACAAGAATCCCTATGGCTTTGTTCATGGACTGCTGATATGTCCGATTCCCACAGAAAAAGAGCATTTACTCAGTAAATTTATCAGGTCACATGTTTGCTGGTTTCAGCTTTGCATGACAAACCTTTTTCAGATTTTTTTTAATGACAGCAACAGTACAGAGATTAAATGAGGGAAACAGGATTGGAATGATGTGACCCACATGAGCCAGACATTGTCTTTGAGACATTGTGTGATAGCCACCTGTGGATGCTTGTTTCTGCCACTGAATAAAAAATAAAAAAGGTAATGTCGACTTTTTATCTCACATTTCTGTCTGTGATATAAACTTGCAATTGCGAGATATAAAGTCAGATTTGTGTGATATAAAATCAGTATTGCGAGTTATAAAGTCAGAAGTTGTGAGATATCACAATTCTGAGAAAAATGTCAGTATTTTCTTCCTCAGAATTGGACTTTTTAACTTGCCATTGTGAGTTTATATCTCACAATTTTGAGAAAAGAAGTCAGAATTGCGAGTTTATATATTGCAATACAATACACCTCAGTAACAGTACGCAGTATACAGCATGTTCAGTATATTTGATTTTATTTATTTAAATCATAAATGGATGCTGCTTTAATAGGACACCCTGTACTTAACATTGCCTCCCCTACACCTTAATTCCCACAATTCAATTCCTGTAAGCACTTTATTTACAAATATATTTTCTAATATTTTCTTAATTTTAATTTAAAGCTTCTCTGAGCTGATACACAGTGGAAAAAGGGAGAAGAATAAGTTCAGGAAAAAGCGGATTCGAACTCGGGTAGTGCCACTCGCCATACTAGCCATATACTCTCCATGTCAGTATTCCTGTTATCAGAGGGATTTCTTTTATAATTTTGTCTGGCTCAGTCAGACAATGGTGGGCAGAGTTTGTTTAAATAGCAGCTCTTATTTTTATCTTAGCAGCTACATATTTTGTATTATTTCCTATAGAAATTAAATGATCAAAGATAGCTATAATTTTTGATGAGAAATTATTGATTTTGAAATCTTGGCATCTTGGCAAATCTGAGACCAGTATGTGACACTGTTGAGAAAATCTCTAGAGGAGCAGCATGGCAGATCATTGGGTCTTTCTCTCAGGTGAAATATCAGGAAGGAATAAAAAAACTCCATCTAATCTCTCCTTCCCCCTGGAGACTGCAAATCAAAAGATATATTACAGACATCACATTAGTAATGTCTTTCCTATGGGCATGCAGTTCCTTCATGATTGGAGGTCACTTTCACAGTCATTTCATGAACATTGGGCTGAGAAAAGGTGTTGTGGTTTCACAATACTGAGGCATGGCATCTCTCTCTTATTTCCTTCCTCTTTCTCTTGCATTTTAAGGCTGGTGTGGAGCACAGGAAGTTAACCAGTGTAAACCTGGAAAGCCTGGTGAGTAGTAGGAGCTGATTCAGTGCCAGGTTGGTTTCAGGCGTTCTAAAATCAAAGTCAGGGCCGCTTTCCACATACAGGCAGCCACACAGGAAGAACTGCAAGTTGGACGGCAGGAGTTTAGCAGCGGAAGAGTCGTGCAGATTGGGTCTTGAAGTCGGGGATGCCCGGTGGCCATTTCTGTTCAAACATTTGAAAGGATTAACCTGCCGTGCTGCGCGCACATCGCCAGGGCATGTGGCGGGATTCCTGTTTTGGGCTTCCTGTTTCTCCTGACGTTGAGGAATTTTGGCGGTGAACGAACTCCCCATGCTCTGATCAAAACGTACATATATACCTGGATCAGCAAAATATGAAGGAGAGAGACCTTATACTTTCCAGGCACAAATATAAAAAGATAAACAGTACACAGCCGCGAGTGAGTATCATGTTAATGGGAGCACATATTAAAAGGTAACCCATCTGCATGCTGATGTGAAAGAGAGTTCAGTGGGTACTGGCAACAGACATTTTTTGCTAATGTTAAATATACATGACAGTTTACATGACAAGGGACAGTAAAATAGACATTTTACTTTTTGTGAAGAAAATGTGTTTTTTTTCTGTCCAAAACTTGACATCACAATGCCAGGAAGTCAACCCAGGCTCATTGGAAAAATGATATTCAGTTGCTTCTTGCACATTTTGCGACATTTTCAATACTCGATGTCCAGTGAGTGGCATTACAAGTGTGTTAGTTTTACCCAAAACAGATTATTATGTTGGTTGTTCTACGTATCACATCAGTTGAATGGAAATTAAATGTCTGGTGAGTGCTGCTAAAAGGTTAAAGCTCTATTGCTTTTGCTTGCTGTAGAAGTCTTTGAGTTCTTTTATTGGGACTTATGTTTCATGGGACACGTACCTGTGCACAGTGTTGGGAAGGTTACTTTGGAAATGTAACAGGTTACAGATTACAAATTTACCATATTTACCCTATTTAAAATGTAATATTTTACATTTTTTTATTTAAAAGTGTAACTATTTCAATTACTTTATTAAAGTAATGTAACTGATTACATTTGATTACTTTTTGATTACTTTTCTAATTTGCCGGCCTTTCAAAATTCTTCATCACTCTAATTAAGATTATAATAATTTAATTTTAAAGCATAACCACCACAAAATCAGACTTTACAGAAAAATCAGTCTTTTTACTTTGAGATCGTTGAGGTTAAATACAGATTTAAAATCATAATCATAATAAGAATTAGTTTAATAACTATGACACTGTTTTTGAAATCAAATCATTGCATAGCTATGTCAGGAAACACTAGCAGACTAGCTAATTTGTTATGAATGGAGATTAACATTGTTAAACTACTGGACATGCACCAAGCAATACAGAGCTAAAATATGTCTTGAATACACATTAGTAGCATGGTGTGTCAGGTGGGAGTTGGCAATGCCTTTCCTACTTTTTTTAATGACTGTTTACAGTTAACTGTAGGCTTACATACCTGCAGATGCTTCCTCAGATTAGATTGAAACCTTCAATGTCGATAGCATAGTTGACAAACATATTTTGCACTCAACTGTTATATTTGCACCCTTTTCTGGTTTCTGGATGAAATTATTTTTAAATGTCCAGCACTGGAACGCATTTTTATCACTTGCCATGGTAGCAACTCTCAGACAGGTTGTAGCGTAAAGCTTTCAGTGGCAATGTGGATTGATGTAATTGGCAGACATAGTGCGCTGCAAATTCAAACAAGAGAGCAAATCAAAAGAATAGTATTGCTTTACTAAATGTCCTTTAAATGGCAGAAGGCCATTTAAATGGTTTTTAAATATAAAAAAATATACTAATATATTAATTATACATTGATCATTCATGTTAATTCATAGTGCATTATAACTGATGTAAGTGACAATTTTAAAATGTTAAAATGTAAATGTTGAAATTAAAAATGAACAATACTTGTATTAACCTTATTTAATGTTACAAATGGACTCTTATTGTAAAGTGTTACCATTTCATATAAATCCAATCAGTCATGCTTAAAAATGACCATCTTTAAACACAAAGGCATAGCATGGGTCTATTATATGTATACTTTCACACATTATTTGCCTCTATTTTATTAAACTTGATGATTATCTAATCAAAATATGTGTTACAGTACCGAAAACTGCCGAGAACTGAAATCAAATACATTTCTGATTTGTTATGTTTCTGTTGCTGCATGATGAGAATACAGTTTAAATATGCAACTTCGCTGGATAACAAATGCATAAAAGCAAACAAATGGATATAAACTACTGCAAATGAATGGCAACAATCGTGACATTAAACAGTTGGTGTTTTTGTCACATTGTTTTAACTGCTTGATGTATTACTAACGTTAGCATCCTCTCAGCCTCGATGGCAAACGTACTACTGTTCTCCACTAATGCAGCATCTAGTCAACAAACTAATTACTTTATAATGATATGAAAACATTTACTGTAGTGTACACTGTATAACATACCGTTTTGTTGTCTGTTTTAAATCCGTTTTTGAAGTGTCCCCTCTGTGCAGCGCGCAGCCTCACGTCATGTGTCAAAACAAACTCTACGAGGCATCAGTGATAGTTTTTATTTCGCCTCTAGAGGTAGCTCTCGTACTGTATAATGACAGTGCACTCTTCTCAGCTGCTCCAGCAACGGACGCAACCCGGAAAATGAAATCAACTGCAGTTGTTTGCACATGCTTGCTTGCAGTCTGTGTTCTTCCTACTTTATTTTGTAGTAAGTATAACGAAAATGCTTTGGGAAAATGTAAATGTATACATTTTATTTAGGAAATGTAGTGGAGTAAAAGTAATAGTTAACAGAAACATAAAAACTCAAGTAAAGTACAGATTCTCCCAAAAAAATACTTAAGTACTGTAACAAAATATTATTACTTTGTTACATTACACCACTGCTGTCATTAGTGATCATTTTAGTTGGACACTGCAGTGCTGCAGTGTTTTGAGGCATGTTTTTCCATTGAGCCTAGATTGCAGATATCACTACAATGTTAAAAAAAATAAATAAATAAATAAATAAACAGAAATTATAATATATATATATGTATGTATATTTATTAAAAAAAAAAATTATTTTTCTTATTTCTTATCTCTATGAAAATACATTAATTATGAAGTGTAACAGGGAATGTAATGTCAATTTACCTTTTTTTTACTGTAAATTATACAATGACATTCTTTTTCATTTCCAAAAACTGTCAATTTAATGGTATTTTACTGTAAAATTACATTAAATGGTTAGATCTATTACAGTTATTACAGTCTATTACAGTTATATAGTAGGGAAACTTTCTATTAACCAATTAACGATTTTTCACTGTAGCATTTTTACAGTCTTTTACAGTTAAAATCAAGATCATTTTTTTTACAGTGATCTCAGCTCTCCTCAACAAGCCGCAGTATTATTCACATTTATAGCACAGACAATATCTGTACCAAAGTTCAATAATTAAATATGAGCGTCAGTAATGATTCATGCAAAGCACTGACATGCTAAGAGTGTTAAACCAAGCTGGCACTACTATGCTCTTTTTTGTATCTGAAATCATTATAAGACATGAAAAAGTAAAAGGAAGTATATAAGTGTATGAATTTTTGAAAGACAGCAATTCAAATTCTGTAAAAAAAAAAAAAAAACGCAGATTTTTGGTAGTCACAGATGTGGGCCTAGTCAAAATGTCTGTTTAGTCATGTGCAGTTCTACTTTACTGCCAGAGACGATGATGATGATGATGATGATGATGATGATGAGTGCTTTTCATAAAGTTTCCTTCCAACAGGTGATGATTTCTGAGACTACATCGGCAACTGAAGGGAACATGAAAAAAGGAGGCTTGAGAGCGAATCTGGGCATGACACATCTGAGGAAAACAAAACCCTCGTCTCTCTCACGGCAGAAGCCTGCAGGAAGAACATGTAACGCTAATTGCCGCTTTTACACAGCCTTGAGACTTAACACCATTTTGCATTCTCTCATCAAAGAAACCACATGCTCAACTTTATGAAATTTTCATTCAGTATGTTCACTTTCTTCTTTTTTTCTATCTCTATCTTCCCTTAAAAAACTGCCACCAAAAAGCAGGGGGTGGGGTTGGGGAGAAAGGAGACAGTGAGAGCGAGAGACAGTGTTTTGCAGGACCATTTCCTTCCTGCCTGGAAGCCCTACTGTAACTTGTTAGATCAAACTTGAAGAACTTCTACAGATGCCAGAAGCAAAAGAATAAAAAACACCAGGAAAGAAGAAAGAAGAAATCTTTAAAAAAAAGAAAAACACGTAGCAGGTTAGAGAATTTACTGTGTAGAGGCAGGAGCCTGATGGAGATCTGGAAACTAATTACTGAAACAGTGTGTGGGAAGGAAAGACAACAAACGTTGTTGAAGCATCTTCTGTCCCTGTGGACAGTGTAAATAAACTTGCTGTTCGCCACTGATTGCCGGGAAGAGTTTCATCATAAATTCCCCTGTCACTCACAAAGAAGTGCAATTAACACTTTATCTACACAACTCCCAAATAAATGGGTTTAAAAAGCAATATTAAGGCATAGTGAGAGCTCCTCTTAAAAATAAAAGGTCCTACACATCACCTGAGGTTCATTATAAAAAAAAAAAACATTTTATTTTTTTATTTTTTTTTATTTTTTTAAGTTTAGCTACTGTATATCAAATAGAACTTACAAGGGATCTTTTGTGGCTTTATAAGAAACTTAAAAAGGTTCTCTTATGCATAATACAGAACCTGAAAGTGTTCTCCAGTGGCATCATATGAAACTTTAGTGATAAAAATTAACACTGCATGTGACTTGCAGAAGAACATTTTTTTGGTCATTCTTCGACTCTGCTCCTCTGTTCGGATGAACATGATTGTTTACTCATGGATGCAGGACATCTTCTCAGAGCAGATGAATGAATAAATAACCTTTTTGTTGTTGTTGTGTTTGAATCATTCAAAATAGCAAACCATGTTGCCAGAGCTACTTTCTGTGTACAGATATGATGTGACATACATGCAAATCATTTATGTATGCAATTTTCTACAAAAACTATCATGCCAGCTCTAAAATATAAATTATTATTATATTTTTTTAGCAGTGTTCATTTCTAGTTTTATTAATGTGTATTTGGGTAAAGTATGCATGATTTGTACACATACTGGCCACTTTATTAGGTACACCTCCCTCCCTGCCTTAATTCTTTGTGGCATAGATTCAGCAAGGTACTGGAAACATTCCTCTGGGACTTTGGTGCATATCGTCATGACAGCATTGCTGCAGATTTGTCAGCTGCACATCCATTTTGAGAATCTCCCATTCCGCCACATCCCAAAGCAGCTCTGTTGGATTGAGATCTGGTGACTGTGGAGGTCATTTGAGTTTAGTAAACTCACTGTCATGTTCAAGAAACCAGTTTGAGATGATTTGAGCTTTGTGACATGGCGCATTATCCTGCTGGAAGTAGCCATCAGAAGATGGGTACACTGATAATAAAGAGATGGACATGGTCAGCAACAATACTCAGATCGGCTATAGTGTTTAAACGATGCTCAATTGGTACTAAGAGGCCCGAAGTGTGCCAAGAAAATATCCCTCACACCATTACACCATGAGCAGCCTGAACCGCTGATACAAGGCAAGATGGATCCATGCTTTCATGTTGTTTATGTGAAATTCATGTTGTTTATGTGAAATGGCACCGGTGTGCTGCTGTAGCTCATCTGCTTCAAGGTTGGATGTGTTGTGTGTTCAGAGATACTCTTCTGCAGACTTTGGTTGTAAAGAGTGCTTATTTGAGTTACCGTTGCCTTTCTATCAGGCCAAACCAGTCTGGTCATTCTCCTCTGACCTCTGGCATCAACAAGTCACTTTTATACTTCACAAGAATATGTGCAACGCAAATTTCGTTATCATAAGACTATGGGCGTACTGTATGCGCACCGCCGGATTTTTGTAACCGCGTGTACTTGTACGTGCAGGTCGCACATTTAAATATTTTTTAAATATTTTTTTTCAGAGATATATAGTAATTAGTTCATCCACAAGGTGGCAACTGTGCCCTGGGGGCGTCGATTCACAACATAGTCGAAGAAAACCTGCATAAACGGAACAGACCGGAACGCATGCAAGCTACAGTGACAATGGAGGCCTATATAGAGATTGTTCGAGAGAGGTTAGAAAGTACCCTTATCTGTACAACTCTAGCATGAAAGAATACAAAACTCATGGCAAGAGATTGCTCAAAACTGTGCACACGTTGAACACCTGTTTATGCGTACGAGTCAAATGAAGTATACTTTCCAAAGCTGTGTGTTCGACTTTGAGCGTACACTAGCTTACGCATAAAAAAGCGAAGCATACCCAGGGCTTAAGGGTGTTTTAACACTTGTCAGGTTTTGTTTAATATTAACTTTGGTGCAATTTCTCTGTTAGTGCGGTTCATTTAAATAAGTGTGAACAAGCTGCCATCCTAACCTTGGTGCGCACCAAAAAAGTGGACAGAGACCTACCTTTTCAGGGGGTCCACTTCCAAATACACTCTGATGAGGTCTGACTGTGTGAAAATATACCTCACAAAAGCTGTCCAATCAGGTTGTGACCTTTATTCTTATGTCTTTTTGTTTCGTATATTTAAGTTTGATGCTGAATGCTAAGCAACTAAGCGAACCAAACTACAAAATGTGAACACACACTCATCCACTGAATACTGTTGATACCTGAAACCAGGTCCAAAGCCTCTACTCTGCTTCAAGTGAGAATACTATCTCAAAAGCCATTTCTGAGCACTATTCATTTATAGCACACTTACTAAAAACTCACTGTGTACACTACAGTCTCTGGGGTCACAGAGACCTGGGCACCAGTATTTCAATAAATCATAAAAGATGAATCACTGTCTGTCCAATGGAGATTTTGATCATAGGATCATGATTTTTCTTTAGTATCACCATACACTGTGTGCATATATTAGCACTGTTGTTGTTTGCTTTTGGGATCTGAAGGTGCATTCAGACCTGGAAACAGTAATGCGTGATTGTCAGACAAAACATCAAAGTGGATAAGGAACTGAAAATGGTTCACCTACGGCATCAAATAAAACTGCCTATCAGAAATTAAGACATTTATTTTATTTCAACAGGCTGTAAGACCATTTTTGAGACTTTATTTTTAAGAACGATGAGCTGTTTTATGTGATGGGTATCTTTTTAAAATGTGAAAAAAGGTTTCTGGGAAAGGGCCTTTAACTGTTACAGCGTGTAGTGTTTGCTCCCCCTCCATTTAGTCATCCATCAGAGAGGTGGGTGTTGTTTCTGGCCCAACATGTCTAACACACCGGTATAAATCACTCATAGTGATTTCAGGGTCCAGTGTTTAAATAATTAAAGAGCTTTAATTTATCAGGATTTAGCACCTTCAGACATGAGAGCTGACAGTCGCTGAGGGACAGGAAATGAACAACAGTAATGGAGTTAGAGCGGACGGGAGGGAGAGAGATTCACACTGTAACGAAATTGAATGCACATGCATTAAACGGGGGATGGGGAAGCAATATGTGAAGGTAATAATGTGCGTTTTTGAACATGCTTCCAATAACACAATCAAAGACTGAGAAAAGATAACACTAAAGCAGTGTCATTTGAAACACATTTAAAAGGCTTCTGAAGAAAAAAAGTTTATTAACTATACACAAGCAATTCACCCAGGAATCTTACAGGTTAATGAATCAATACCATTAAGCACTAACAATAACACATGAATAAAACAAGCAGAGGATATGATTTATCTGCATCAAACAACATGCAACAATTTATAGTTTCACAAGTTTCACTTTATAGACTGCAAAGTTATAATTTTGTTCAATATATTGTAGGATTTCAAACTACTGCCAATTAAACAGACAAAATTTATTACAGAACATACTATAAAACTGCTATCTACAGTATGACTGCTATACATACATATATACACCATAAAAACATGAACCCCCCCCAAAAAAAAAAAAAGAAAAAAAAAAAGTGCAAACAGCCTCTACTGGGTTACATATATGCATTATGAGCTTAAAGAGATAACCCAAAAATGAAAATTCTGTCATCATTTACACATCCTCATATTGTTCCAAACCTGAATGACACTTTCTTCTGTGGAACACAAAAGAAGACATTTTAAAGAAATGTTTTTGTCCACACAATGAAAGTAAGCACGTTCGGGACACAATATTTTCTTCTGTGTTCCATTTGGGTGTGGAATGACATGAGGGTGAATGATGGCAGTGTTTTCATTTTTGGGTGAACTATCCCTTTAAGATTCTATCAGTACATACCTTTTGATAAATCAGACCAAGCCATGTACTTGCCAGTAGCTGCACTACACTTAGAGAGCACTTCTTGGGTCAGAGTACTTAGACGATAAACATTACGGTGGATTAATGATACAATACTGCCCCCTATTGGATTGAACAAACTCATCTCAACACATATCTCAAGACTAATCTCAAAGTGAAACACACCTCCAACAAGTGTTAAACTGAACTGCTTCTCAAAACAACAAAATAATACAAAACAAACTGACAGAAAAAGCTTATTCCTTTGTTTCCTCTAAATTGCCTTTGAATTAGATGTCACAATCTCAGGATCAAAAGACTGATCTGATTCAATATCAGTATTTCTAACCTATAAGCTTCTGAAAAAACTCACCTCAATATAGAGGAGGTTTCAAAATAATCCATAAAAAAAAACCTTTAAGAATCCATATATCGGCCGTTTTGTTCCAGTGCAACAAAATCTGACAAATCTGCTATACAAACATTACTCTATAAACAAAAATCTGTTATAAAATTTGAAATAATTATAGATTGGCAGAATATATTTATATATTTTGACAGCTAAGAATGTATATGGTAATATCTTATATATGAATATATAAGATATATGACTGAGTTTGAATAAGCAAATCACCAAAATTACACCAATAGGAACTTTGGCATTACCAAAATTAGTGTATAATGATAAATCAGCCCTGAATCCCCTTATAGTTTGTTGATTTGTTTAAACATAAACAGTAGTTTTTGGTTCTGTTAAAGGGTAGTTCACCCAAAAATGAAAATTATCCCATGCTTTACTCACCGTCAAGCCATCCTAGGTGTATATGACTACCTTCTTTCAGACGAACACAATCAGAGATATATTTAAAAATATCCTTAGTCCTCCAACGTTTATAATGGTTGTGAATGGCGGGGCCATGTTTTGAAGCCAAAAATAATGCATCCATCCATAAAAAAGTAATCCATATGACTCCAGGGGGTTAATAAAGGCCTTCTGAAGCGAAGCAATGCATTTTTCTAAGAAAAATATCCATATTTAAAACTATAAATTCAAAAAAACTAGCTTCAACCATAAGGACGACCGTGCACAGAATATGCAGAACTAGCCAGAAGCTAGTTATTTGAATTTATAAAGTTGTAAATATGGATATTTTTCTTACAAAAACACATTTCTTCATTTCAGAAGGCCTTTATTAACCCCCGGAGTCATATGGATTACTTTTTTTTTTTTTGGATGGATGCATTTTTTTTTTTTTTTTTTTTTTGCCTTCAAACACAGCCCCCCATTCACAACCATTATAAACCTTGGAGGACTAAGGATATTTTTAAATATATCTTCGATTGTGTCCGTCTGAAAGAAGTCATATAAGATAGTCATATATACTTAGGATGGCTTGAGGGTGAATAAATCATGAGATAATTTTCATTTTTGGGTGAACTATCACTTCAAGTTTAGCTGGGGATCCATGTGTCCCTCACATCAGTTTTCCATGAGAGAGCGCTGTAGAGCTTCTTGGATCATGGCTTGCTCATCTGTAGCATAATCCTAATAAAAATAGAAAAAAATATACATGCATTTAAGATTGGTTACAAGCAGTCTAAGCTCAGCTCGCAGACCACCAGCATTTCATTCATTTAAAAGTTGACTGAACTATTTACGTAGGAAAAAAATTAATTTACATAGAATTTAAAGTCAACATTTATACAATTTAGTCAAAGTAACTTAAAATATTGAACAGAAAGAACTCTAAATGGCTTCCATCACTGATCAAATTTAGTTGACCTGACATTATGAGCAGAATAATTTCTGAATAATTTATTTTATTTATAGGGATGTGGAGATATTTGTTATTCAAAATAAGTAGATGTTTTAGCAGTATTTAGTGTCCCTTTGGTGAAGTTTGAAGGGATATTTTTTTCCAAAAAAAAAAAAAAAAAAAAAACACCCTCAAGTTGTTCTAAACCTGTATGACACAAAAGAAGATATTTTAAAGAATGTTGGTAACAGTTTCTGGTCACTAATGACTTCCATCGTGTGTGTGTGTGTGTGTGTGTGTGTGTGTGTGTGTGTGAGAGATGATGCAAGTAACCAAACAGTTGATTGTCCCTATTATATATTTATTGTGTGTGTGTGTGTGTGTGTGTGTGTGTGTGTGTGTGTGTGTGTGTAATATATATTATGTTTGTTTGTATTACACACACACACACACACACACACACACACACACACACACACACACACACACACACACAATAAATATATAATGGGGACAATCAACTGTTTGGTTACTCACATCTTTTGCATTCAAAAGAACAAAGAAACTCATACAGGTTTATAACAACTTGAGTGTGAGTAAATTATGACATTTATTTATAATTTTTGGCTGAACTTTACCTGTTCCTGTATTACCTGTACGTTTCTTCAGTTTAAATTTGACTTGTTTTGGTGCACAGAGGTAACTCTAAACAGTTTCATGAGTTTGCCTTACATGATACATGATTAGACAAACAAATTATTTAGTACAAATATATATATATATATATATATATATATATATATATATATATATATATATATATATATATATATATATATATATATATATATATATTATATGCAATATTAATTCCCAGCTTAAATTAGACCCAACTATGAATACCAAATGTAATATGTAAGTTAAGGTAAAATCTAAATTTACTAGAAGAACCCATGCTAAATCACTGTATCAACAGTAAGACATTTTTATTTTAACAATAGAAAATCAGAGCATGGAACTGTCTTAACCTACTTACCACAAAAGTATCGTAAGAAAAAGCATGTCTTATTCTGAGGTGCTGAAAGAAGTCAGCGCTCCTGTAATTCGGGTCGCCCCAGGGCATTGAGGCACATATTGGACACACCTGCAGGAGTGGAGAGGAGGTTTACAAACTTAGAAAGAAAGACTCCTGACTCCACAGGAACCATTTCTATTAAGGGGTGATAGCACTAAAAAGGTAAATCCTGACATGTTATCCTTATTAATGATATCCTTATTAATGATATTCAATATACACCAAAATATATGTAGATGAACATTGATTACAATACTCTTTACCACTTCTAGGAATATTAAACACCTCTCAGAATATTCCCTATGTAAAGGTAATGCTCACTCAATAGAGAACCTCCAAGAACCTTAGAAATTACCCTTTCCGAACTGATCAGCTGTATAAAGAACTTTTTTTTCCCCTACAGCTTTTTTTCTTTCTTTTTTTTTTCATCAAAATTCCTTTAATGTGGCATTGTGCAGAAACTCTGAGATGGCCATTTCTTTCTGGTAAATTGTTCAGTACATATATTGATTTAAATTCAACTTTAAAATATACTTTTAAAAGTTATGACCACTCTTGAAGGAAAAAAACAAAACAAAACAACAACAAAAAAACTAACTTGTAAGACTAGACTAAGCTTTTTTTGCAACCAGCCACTACCAGTTTAGTCTCCCAAACCTATGGCCATGTAAATAATAATAATAATAATAATAATAATAATAATGTATTATTATAATAATAATAATAATAATAATTAATAATAAGTACATCCCATGGAAATGGTTAGCTTTTTAACATATTTCCACCAGCAAAGATTTGACCCTCTTTGAAACAATGCCTATTAATAAAATTGATACACACTCTATGATAAATAAAACAGATATTTTGTAGTAATTTTAACAATCTAAATGGGAAAAAAAGAAAGAATAAGGAAAAAAAGTCATATCAGTCACATGGAAAAGGTAAGTGCACTCTTACATTTATCACACATTTAAAAATCCAAAAAATTAGAATCAGCTGTTCAAGATTGGGTGCCAGTGATAAGAACCTGCTTAGGAAGTGCAGGTGGAACCTGTTTCATTTAAAACTCTCACATCTAGTATCTGGTGTTCCCTTTTGTTATTTAGGTGTGTGGTGTCATTATGCCACAATCTAAAGAGTTTTATGAGACTTTCAGAAAAAAAGGTTTGGATGCCTATGAGTCTGGGAAATTATTTGAAATACATCATTCTACTGTAAGCAAAGTCATCTACAAGTGGCACAAAAATGGATCTGCTTGCAAGTATACACTGTTGGTGTCAAAGTGCATGCTTTGACAATTAGAATGAGTCTGCACGAATTTGACCTGTATGGGAGGAGTGCCAGGAATACGACTTTTCCATCTAAAAAGAACATTAGAGCAAGACTACAGTTTGTGAATGAACATATAGGCAGTAAAAAACACCCTCGAACATCTTGCAAATGAAAGAATATTGCATTGGGGAATGGTAAGGAAATTCCAGCATGTCAGAGACTGGTGGACATTTATGCAAAATGCCTACAAGAAGTTATTTCTCCTAAGTCCTACTGCAGCCTCTGTACTGTAACTACTGAAGCCAAGGATGTACTTACTTTTTCCACAAAAGAAAATAACATTTATTGATATTTCTGTTGAATAAATTATTGAAAAAGTGAATTTCCCTGTGGTTTTATTCAAGTATATCAACTTATAGCAACTATATATATATATATATATATATATATATATATATATATATATATATATATATTATATATATATATATATATATATATATATATATATATATATATATATATATAATAAATATATATATGTCAACTAATAGGCACTGTTTCAAAGAGTTTTGCTTGTCCAAATATGTTTTTTTTTTTTTTTTTTTTTAATCTAATAATTTCCATGGGATGTACTTATTTTTTCACATGACTGT
The DNA here is from genome assembly GCF_018812025.1 of Megalobrama amblycephala. NCBI lineage: Eukaryota > Metazoa > Chordata > Actinopteri > Cypriniformes > Xenocyprididae > Megalobrama > Megalobrama amblycephala. The sequence goes on from NC_063067.1 coordinate 30,716,453, forward strand.
AACTACAACAAACTATGCTTCAATTTCTTTGTATCAAGACTAAAAGTGCATTTACATTTTCAAAAAATAATTTGAAAACTACATTAAAAAGGGAATCAGGAAGGGGCCAAATGTATATTAAACACAAGCAGAAGCCTCACCACTGGACGTGGGTCGTGTGCGTGCTGTGAGGTGCAGTGCTCCACTAGACCATCCTGGTCAAAGTTCTTCTGGTTACAGTAGGGACAGGTGAATGTATAACGGTTCGGCACTGAACTAAAGGAACAAGAAACCAAGCAGTGTGCATAAGTCAAGATGAAAAATAAAATAAACAGGTGATTCTTCAATCAGGGCACTTTTGACTAAATTAAATGTTTTGGAATAAAGGAATAAAGATCTGATTGTGTCCTTGATGAAACTTCAAGTGGATTTTGGTGTAATTTAATGTAAGGATTGTGTGAAATTTTTGTATTCTTTGTGACGGTAATGGCGTGTGATTGTAATTACTTTTTTTCACATTTCACAAGTTTGGACAAGCCTTAAACTTGCTAACACAAAATGTTAACTAGCAAATCATTTACTTTAAAGAGATTAACTAAAATTTAAGAAAAAAATGATTAGTTATATAAGAAAAAAAATATTTTTTGAATGACAAAAAGTTTCAATTAAGTATTTCCTAATTGAAAAAAATCACCCACATATACATACAGTATTAAACACTGAAGAATGTTATATTACCTGACAATGGCAGACTGGTTCTTTGAAATGGACTTCATACCGTCCTTGATATAGTCTTGATATTTGGAGCACATTCCTGTGTGGGTTCTCATGTCAGACAAAAGAACCTGGTGAATAGTGGATACAAATTTTAGTTCAAGCTCTCTGACCACCCACAGTCTGTTCAGGGACCATCTGTATACAGTGATCTAAACACTTTGTAACTGTCCTAAACAGGTAATTCATTTCACACAGATTGCAAATCATGTGAATAATTTTCTCAAAACACTACGCACAAAGTTTCAAATGTTTTCATAAGAGTTAATACATCCAACCAAAACTTTCATAAAATCAGGAAAAAACGATCACAACTTTTTTTTTTTTTAAAAAAATATTTTTTTTATTGGCTTTACACAATTCCCAAATATTTATGTACCATTTGTCCAAACACAACCAACAAAACTCTGGAATTTGTCATAGAGAAGAGGGAAATAACGAGGTCTAAGCGTAAAGGTGGTGGTGTGGGTAGAGGAAGCAGTGTAATGAGAAGGAAAGGAAGAGTGGAACATATAGAAGGAGATCATATGAGGAGAGAGGAGGAAGTAAAAAAAAAAAAAGAAGAGGATTGGAGAAGAGCTGAGTACAGTGGAGGACATTGGTGTAGTGGAAACAGCAAGAGGAGAAATTGTAAGAAGACATAGACATAGTGAAAGTGGACAGCAGGGTGGAAGAGTAGGGAGGAGAGGTGGATTTCATATGAAATCAAAATTACTCTAATTCAGTGGTTCTGAATCTTGGACCTGAGGAGCCCTATCTGAGGGTATGGGGGATTTTGGATTCTGCACCCAAATTTTATTTTTATTTATAAGAAATTCAAGATAAATACTTTGGCATAATGTTATGTTTGAATATACATATAAACAAATTGTCTAAATATCTGTAGTTTTAAAGTTGTTGAGATAACTGAAAAAACTTTTTCTCGGCAATTTGTATATTCTCCAATGTCAGGGTGGCACAATTGCAAATATTTTATTATCAACTAACAAGGTAATAACCTTAAGCCTGATCCTCCAATACAGAGGACCCCAATAGATCATTGTGTCAGAGTGAAAAGGGTTGTAGATATCTCTCAAATACTGATAAAAACAGCTAATTTCATGTATGGGTAGATATATATTTACAAATATTTGATTGTGCCACAAAAAAAAGAATTTAAACACTTTGAAATGTTATGTAACAACTGAAACTTGTTTAAACACATTGTTCATGACTCAAAAATATGCAATGCATCAGTTTTTAAAGATTTTTTAAAAAATACCATTTTGAAGCTTTATTTGCTCAATGACCCATATAACAAAACCTGTTGGAAAAACATTACAATAAACGTGTATTTTCATTAGTGTATTTGTACATCTACAGCTGAAAATGTTCTAAAATCAATAGACGATATGCCTGTAGTTTTGATGTTAGTGTTTACTTTTAATAAATGCATTACTAGAAAAAAATGCAGTGTTTTATTGTGTAGTAAAGTTGAACTGTTTAGCAAATGTAAGTGTGTTTAGATCACTGTGTTAACTGTTTTGAGAGCAGGTACATTACTTTGGAGAAATGTGTCAAATCGATTGAGAAAAACTAATTTAGTAAAACTTAGTACTTATTAATTTTTGGTAAAAAAGAACTTCTGATCACAAAGTCTATTCTCACCAGGGGTGTACTATATCGTCTACGACTATGATAATTATGTTCCAACTGACATTTGATTATCTTTGATCTGGCCCTCCTAAGAAGCTCACGGCAGCGCTCTTTGTCCGACAGGTGTTTTGGCCAGAAAGCCAGGATCATCATCACTAACACTGCCTGTGTGTGGAACTGGGAACAATTTTAGTTATAGGAACACCTTTTTGGGGGGGACTAAATTAGCTCCTACTTCAGAGTAGGGTCTAACCCAGCACAATCCACCTTTTTCTTGACAAGTCTACTGAGTTTTAGATTATGGGAGGCACTTACAGTTGGGTAAGTTCCACTCAAAAACACTAAAACAAATCGTTTCAAATCATAAGGTTGCGCTACTAATAATAATAATCATTATTCGTCAGTTTGACTAAGTGAGCTGTAAAATTTCCTTCATGTTCTCATGTTCAGACTTCAAGAGAATAACGTAACGCTTGGTATTCTAATGTGACGTGGTATAACTAGAATATAGTTGGCATGAGCTCTTTCCAGTCACTGCATTCTTTTACTTCTGGTTATTTTCTCTTTTTCGTTTGTGTTCCACTGTAACAGTATGGAAAAAGACAACATATTCTGCGCATTTGTGGTCTGCATGCTCTTTTTTTTCTCCATAATTCCTCATGTCTTTTTCCAGGTTTGTTTTCACACGGATGCCTTAAAATGTAATTGTCTCCCCTTTTCACTTTTAATCCCTATTAGCAGTGTTTACTGGAACGTTTATTCAGCAGGTAAATAATGCTACAACATATATTGTCTGTCAAAATGACGGAAATCACTTGAAATGTTATCACTTGATGTTCCAGTTAATGAACATTTTTGATTAAGTCAACGTGCTATATAATACAGACATATATTACTACAGTGATTAACACGTCCATAATATTGCTACGGAAATATGACCAATCGTTTCTCAAGATATGACCCTTATTCCTCATCTGGTATCGTTTAAAGCCCTTTGAAGCTGCACTGAAACTGTAATTTTGACCTTCAACCGTCTGGAGGCCACTGAAGTCCACTATAAGGAGAATAATCCTGGAATGTTTTCATCAAAAACCTTAATTTCTTTTTGACAGAAGAAAGAAAGACATGAACATCTTGGATGACATGGGGGTGAGTAAATTATCAGGAAAATTTTATTTGAAAGTGGACTAATCCTTTAATATGCTTTTTGTTCTCTAAATTATATTATTGTTCTCTAAATTACATTATTAACCTTACTTTCATGTTATAAGTTAAACAGACGTTATATTAAACTTAGTCTTGTCAACATTTTAGAAATTGTTTTTGTGTTCATTGAGATATTGTTTACAATGTTACTTTTCAAAGGGGGTGTACTCATTTACGCTGAGCACTGTACATCTTGTAAAAATAGGCATAATAAGTCCCTATTAAGGCCCCTTAGTTTCTGTCACTAATATGAACTAATCACAAAATAATACAGAAACCTCCAGGAGTCAATGGTCCACAACAGGCCTAAATCTTTCAAGGTATTAGCAAAAAAACACACTCAGCAAAATAATTTTTTGTCAATATTGCACCCCAAATTCTCACTAATTTCTTCAATATTTCCTGTACAACCATCCAAGGTTCCCTACTGTGATTGATCAACTTACATATCGGTCTGACAGTCTCTTCCTGGCGGGTTTTGGCCAGAATAAGCACTTATAAAAATGAATGCACACCATTGAAAGTAACATATACAGTTTAACTCGCATACATGCACCCACACACCTCATTTGTACAGCCTTTGCACCTCCCGATTGATCTTTGCATCAAGTCTTGTAAACGATCTGCTTTATGCCATTTGCGCAGATCAGTCCTGCAAACTGCACACACAGGTTTCTGAGGCCGCAAGCACTCCTGAAGGCAGCTGTCACAGAATCTGACAAGACAAAACGTACATATTAACATTAAAACATTTATGTTACATGCAAATATGCAGATTTGGCTGACAAACAAGACAATCCCACTTTGCAACAAGACACATGACTCTGTATCTCACTATGTATATATTTTTAGTTGACATAATGTACACTTGAAGGTTTCATCGACACGGTTACCATATTTTCCCCCTCCAAGAATTAAAATACTTTTCAATGTATTTTCACAAGGAATTCTTATTTTATTCCTTTCACTAGTGTGTTGTTATGGATAGTCAGTAATGTCTGAGCCTTACAATTCATATAAAAGTATTAAAAATCACCTCATCAAAATGGAAAAGACCCCATTTTATAGAAGGACACTGTGGGTGTTGTAGTTTGTTCATGCAAAGGCATAATTAAGTGAGCACTACAACTCCCAGAATCCCACACTGCAAAGTTTTCTACACAAGAAGCAAAACTGAAAGTAACCAATTTCTGTCTTCCGAGAAAATATTAGCACAACTGTAGTTATTGGTTAATATTAGACACAGTCATATTAAGTTTAAATTACATGACATGGAGGCTGTGCATCGGTTTCACGTGATGACGAAATGAGCATTAAACTAATCAACATGTCAATCGAGAAGTTACTGCTGTAAGCACTAGACCTCATGGATACTCACGTATGTCCGCACTGTGTGGTCATCGGACAGATATATATCTCCAAACACACAGGACATAGGAAGTCATCGTCTTCAGCATCGTTCACATCAGTTTGAGGTACTGTTTTGAGCATGGCCATGTCTGCTGCGCTGTGTTCCGTGTTCTTGAACTCCGGTGAGATTCACTGTTGGGATGGGAGGAGCAAAAACTCAGCTGATCTCATGCACACGCATGAGAAATTAAATTATTTCACACTTATTATTTAGACTAATGACAAAAAGCCGCAGAGTTTAACCAAATGAGTGAAAGATAGCACATATGTGGTGTTTGTGTGTCGTCGACGTCTTTTAATGAAGAGTTATGAGCGTGATATATTGCTAGTGGTATCCAAATCATGAATGAATCACTTGAACCGGTTCTTTTAAATGATTCGAAAGGCAATGTGAAAATGAATCACTCGACTGGTATAACCTTTTTAGAGTGAAACTGATGGGTGAGAAACGTAAACAACGTAACATTTGGCAGAAGAAGAAAAAAAACAAGGGTCTCAACTGGAATGACAGCAACAAAATGGAACACATACATTGTCACTAAATGTATAGAATTACAAACCTGCGTTAACTGAAAACAGCAGTGTTTGAGCAAAATTTATTAAAGTACAAAAAGAAGACGTGAAATGCAGCGCAGGGACTTCTGGGAACTATTTTTAGCGATGACTCAAATGAATCGAATCATGTTGCAGAACCGATTCGCTGAATGAATTGGACAGTCCAACGCTAGTCCTAGCTGCAGCCTGCAGCCTCGGGAGCGCGCAGGGGAGGTAGTTTGGCGCATGCGCAGTGCGGCTGTGGGGATTTCCAGCGGAACATGAAGGTAAGAGACGCTGAATGATGGAGAGTAGGGCGGCTCATTAATGGTGCCCAGCACTACACGACACTGAACGGGCATGTTTACATTTAAGTGTTCTTCCTCAGGTAATTAAAAAGTAATTGTAGGATGGTGTATGGTTACATTGTGAGGTGTGTGGGTTTACAGGGCCCTGCAAATGCGCTAATGTTAGCAGTTGTGTGCTAACTGCATCTGATAAATGTCACAGATGGGGTTGAAACTAAATGGAGTAGAGTGACGACTTAATTAATGTCTATCCCTTTAATAAACACTAGTTAAGAGATCAGATCGGACTGTCTGTTGTTTTGACATTTATTTACTGTATGTAAACGAGACTGTCATATTAGCTCTGTGGCTAAAACACGTCACTGTTTATGTCACTGTAGTAATGCAATATAGGCAGAAATAATCATTTGTTAATACTTCACTCTGTTCTCTGCGAACCCTGATTTTTTAGGTGGATATTTTCCACCTTTTCCATAATCAGTGTGATGTTGTGATTATGATAGGATGTTATCCTGATGGTGATAGATAGATAGATAGATAGATAGATAGATAGATAGATAGATGTAAAGCTTGGTGTTTAGTGTTAGCATGTATTCAGCAGCTTGAATGACAGCCTGCATCATCAGTTTTTGTTGAGGGTAAATGCTGGAAATACTGTGTATTTAGTTGGCAGCCTAACCAATGAGGAATGAAGTGGTTTGTGTTGCAATATTGCACACAGTACACATTTGCTTCTAGAAACAGAGTGGTTTAGAGCTCTCATATAGGCAGGTTTACATGGAAATCTGTGTCTGCAGAGCTCTTGTCCCCTATCCCTTATCAGTTTGTTTATTAAAGACTTTGGCTAATTTGCTGATAACTTCATTCAATGACATCTAATACCTGGAGAAAGCAATCCATTAGAATTCCCATTAATCTCAATAAACGCAGGACACCCCGGAAGTACTCTTTTATGTGACCTGCCGTCTTTGGGGACAGACATTTTTCTGAGTCGATCACCTGAGCAGTAAATCCTGATTGGCTGATGAAACTACATTCCAAAACCCTTCACTGCTGGCTGTAGACAGATCAAATGTTTAGTCAATTTTGCATTAATTGCTTTTTAAAAGCCTTACAATAAAAATCAGACAAATCATCTAAAATAAAATATTTACAGTGTATATGTTGCTTGCAAAAAAATGCATTTTGTTGGAGTACAAAACTACATTTTAATGGCATTCTGTGGATGAGGATTCTTTTTGTATCCAAAATGGTGTCGTTATGGCATCTACCAGCTAACTGGTCGTGCTAACTTTCAACTTTTCATTTTACTCAGTTTAACCAATATTTAAGTCCTTTCCACAGAATCACACAAATATCCATATGCCTAACTAAAAATTAGACCACATCACAAATATGTAATTAATTTTCATTCTCATGGTCTGCTTTGGTCTTTCTGTGATGCATGTCTGCATTATGAATAGGGTTGGGTATTGAAATTTCCAACAACCTGGGATTCGATAAGATGCATTTTTTGATTCCACTTAATGATTCTTGTGTTTGCATTTAATTGTGATTTTAAACCATTCAAGCAAAAGAAAACGTTAAGGAGAAGTGCTTCACACACATCTAAAGCACGCACAGTGAGCCGCCTCTTGTATATTTGTGCTATTGCTAATTTATTTATTTTTTCTTATATTATTACTTACTATTTATTTGTCTTTAATTATGTTTAAAATTTGTATTATTTAGGTTACTGATTTTTGTTCATGGTATTCAGCTGAAATAATGTTTTGCAAAAAAAAAAAAAAAAGTTTGATATCTAAATGTTTGACTTTTTTTTTTTTCTTCACCTCATTGGAATTGAAACTGGGAATCGATAAGCAGAATCAGAATCTCTAAAATTCAAATGATACCCAACCCTAAATATGATCTAGCTTTGTGATTGCAGGCAAAGGGACTGAGGCAAGCCCCCCACTTATTACACTGCCACCTGAGTGGTGTTATTCAAAAAGATTTTGTTCTTCTGTCATTGCAGTAGCTGGCAGCATTGGGCATGGTGTTTTTAATATATGCTTCTCTCTGCAAGCCCTGACCTTCAACCTACTGCAGGGGGAAAACCTGACAGTGAGGGCTTAAAAGGTGAGGAGTCTCCATTCAACCACCTTCTCATGTCATGTTGCTTCTTTTGAGGTGTTTTGGCTAATGAAGCACCCAGAGATGCCTATAACAATAGGAAAGAGCCCTGGGCAAGGTGTACGCCCAAATTAAACCAAGCACATCTTCACTTTCATTATTCCATGTCGCTCCTTTGGAGGAAGATTGCAGCTTGCTGATTTCCCCCACCATACTGCACCGTTGTCCCAGTGGGAGAGAGGCCTTGAGATGGCAAGGGGTCCCGTTTAAAGAAACTCCTGGATTGTGGGATTTGCAAGCTACGCAGCCCACTGCCACCAATGGATGCCAAGTTGCGAGAAGATTTGTTCCGCAGGTATGTGGCATCTCTGGAGAATCGGCTTGAGGAGGGAACTGGTGAAGGAAGAGGAGATAAGCAAGGGGCTAAGACTGAGGAAGCACTTATTTCTACTGCAACAGCACTGCTAGGCTCATACCAGCCTGATCCCGGGCAGCGTTTTCGCATGGTTCGGTTCTATGACATAGCTGAGAACTCATTGAGGACTCAGAGAGGAGCAAACTTGCGGACATTGGAGACAGCCTTTGCAACGTTGGAAACCATCTGTACCAACTTGCTGCTCTTTCCATGGAAGAAGGAGTTCCGTTGCATTAAGGTGAGTCAAGAGAATAAAGGTGTACTCACACTAGGCGATCTGAGCCATGTCTGAGCACGTTTCACTCCCGAAGTCTGGTTCAGAGCACGGTTCAGTTGGGCTCAAGTGCGTGCGGTACACATGTAGTGTGATCTCTAACTGTGCCGGAGCACAGAACAGCTACTATTGTGTGAGCTACTGTCATCATTACGACAGCAAACATCTTCTATAACTACTTGGATAGTACACTTTTCAATAAATTTAATTAGAATATATTTAGGGCTTATAACAGGTCTGGTTCTCGTGCCAAGGCACGGTACAACACAACTGTGCCTAGTGGGAGTACACCCTAATGTTGTAGATTCAGTGAGACTGCACTGCATTTTGGGGTTAATTAGTGAGCCTTCTATTAAAACCTTAAATTTTTTTGTTTGTTAATGTGAAAATATGAGACAAGACAGTGCGAACCTCATAATTCAATTTGCTTTTGACAGTGTAATGACTTTTCTTTCACTCTTACAGACCTTCACAGGGCCATACGTGTACCAGTTGCAATCGGTGATATGCGACGCAGACCTGCGTTCACTTCTACGTTCCATGGGCTATTCAAGAGACCAGGAATTGCAGTACCACGTAAGAGACCATCCAGGCGGAGCCTCCCACCTTCGACAGCTTGCCTTTGAACTGCTTCTCGCCCAGGCTGAATGCCGTCTACTCAGCGAGGTGGTGTCCATGTCTCGGGGTTTTGCCTCGGAGCTGGAGGCCGTGGAGGTGAGAAGGAACACCAGAGAAGATGCAGCAGGGTGTGCTGACGCCCTCCGTCGACGAGAGAGCCTTACAGGAGACTTGTCCCGCCTGTCTGTGCGGCCAGTGGATATCGACCGTGCCCACCTAAGGCGAAGCGGTCGGCCGTCCAAGTCAGTGGATGTAACGGACAGTGCAGGACACTGGCACCAAGCCAGCAAGCCAGTGTTAAAGGCTTCACTCAGTCTGCGCAAAGAGCCATTGTTTGTTGACACAGAGGAAGACGTGAAGGATGAAATCATCCGACCTAGCCCCTCGCTTTACCCTGTGGCAGCACCGCCCTCTTACAGCCCAGTGGCTGACTTCTTTCCTATTCAGTCACCCCCGTCTGAGCCATACTCCTACCACTTGTCCTCCTTGGATGAGGTGGACTTATACACTGAGCGGGGATTGGGTGGCCACCAGATGCCCTCTAGACCCCCGAGCCGGGAGCCTCGAGAAGCCCGGGACAGTTGGGTTCTGAAGGGGCACATAATGAAGTGCCAGGGCTGCGGCATGGGCTACCCTTCGCTCTCTCTTGCCAGAGGTGCGACATGATCTTGTGTTCATCCTGCCATGCAGTGGAACCGACGCCTTGTTGCGGCTTCCAGGATTACACTAAAACTTCCCGACCTCTGGATGGCTACATGCCCATCAAGGAGAAGTTGTCCGTCTACTCCAACGCCCACTCGCACACTCACCCTCACCCTCATCCACTCCCTCATGCTCAGTCCCACTCGCTGTTGCTGGACAAAGCTGTGATGAGCGCCAAGCTGTTTCCCAGTAAACCTGTGGGTTCGGGCAGCAGTCCGGTGGTCAGCTCTGTCAGTGGTGGCAGCAGCAGCAGTGGGGGTGAGCGGCTGAGTGTGGGCGGCTCCCGCTGTGGCTTTTGCAACAAGCCAGGGGCCTCTCACACCTGTGTGAACTGCTCCAAGGTGTCATGTGACATGTGCATGAGCCTTTACGCCAGTGATGTGTGCACCCGCAAAAATCCTCATCATAACTTTGTGCCCAATCATCAACTCAATTTCAAATCCAGCACCATATCCCACCTCGTATATCGATAGACCAGGAACACAGCCGTGCTACAGTTGTGCACTACACCTCTATTGCTCCTTTTATCTGTTTGTTTTCACCTTTGATTTTTTTTATGATTATTTATTTAATTCTTCCTACTTCCTTTCTCAGTTGGCAGTTGTTTGGTTTTGGTCATGTGATCTTGCAGTGCATTTCCTGTCCCTCAGTAGCTCTACTTTATCAAGGACAAAAAGGTGTTTGACCAGAGAAATCCATTCAGTATCAATGTTTGTTAACTTTGAAATAACCATGCAGCGTAAAGGAACTGTGAAAGTTTAGCAGAGACTTCACCCTGGAATTGAATCAACTTGATTGAACTTCTCAAACTTGAACAAAAGAAAAAAAAAAATATTACACTGGACGTATATAGTATATATTTTGAATTGTGAAACTATAGATATAAGACTTTTCCAGTTGAATGGGGTTTCAGTTGTGAATTTATCAGAACTTCTAGTTGCTGTTAAGTCACTATATTGAGTCCTCTGACAAGAAATGCCTTGTGGGTTTACCCCTAAGAAGTCAGCCTACGCTTTTCAAAAATGCTGCTGTTGAAAGTAAAACCATGAGGGGGCACTCCTGCCCTCAACATGTTTTGCAAGTACCATGAATCTCTTCTTGGCAAAGTTCATGCACATACTGTATGGTTATGTTAGTATATATTTTTTTCCTCTGTCCAATTTACCTTTACATTATTGTAACATGTTAAGATTTGAATTCATTGAAATGGAAAATAATTTAATATTTTGATATGTTGACTTTTTAGAAACAGTTTTAAGTTCAAGTTATTTTTGTTAATTCATTGTACATTAAATTTATGATGGTGTGTACACATACCATGACAAACTAAAGTGTTACTACTGGGTGAATGTCACAAATGATTGTATGGGTCATATTTCACCTCAAAACTTAAATAATAAATTTTAATTTGCATCATGAAAATAATATTATTATTATTAGGGCAATGAAAAATACAGAAATACAGTATTTAAAATCATCTTTTATGTACGGAGCCCCATAATGAATTCATTCCCATGACTTACTAGTACGTCAGCATGTTTTACTAATTTGTTCCCTCATTTTAAGTAAATCATGTGCATGATGTAATAATTCATTCCCTTGTTTTAGTTAAATCAAAACGAGGGAACAAATTAGTTCAATGTGTCCATGATTAACTAAAACAGGGTAACAGATTTTTAAAAGTCATGGGAAGGAATGTATATGTACATATATGTGTGTGTGTGTGTGTGTGTAAATATATTAAAATATAGTTTTAATATATTTACAGTGTTGGCCCATTTTTATATAGTTAAAAATGGGCCAACACAGGCTTCATTTTCTTTATGTAGAATATTATTTCTTGCAGGATTTTTTTCTTTTCTTTTTTTAAATTCTGAAGTAAAATATGACTTGGACATGTTTTTTTTTTGTGAAATTCACCCTAAAGTTGGCCTGATTTATATTCTTCCCTGAAGATAACACTAATTAAAATTATGTATAATTTCTTTTTCTTTTTTCCCCTTTTCTGTTTGTTAATTTTGTGCTTCTGTACCAACAGAACAAAGTTCGGTATATCATTCTGGGGTAACACTTTAGTTTAGGGAACACATATTCACTATTAACTATGACTTTTGCCTCAATAAACTCTTAATTTACTACATATTAATAGTTAGTAAGGTAGTTGTAGTGTTTAAGTTTAGGTATTGGGTAGGATTTAGGGATGTAGAATATGGTAATTCAGAATAAGGTATTAATATGTGCTTTATAAATACTAATAAACAGCCAATATGCAAAGCTAATAAGCAACTAGGTAAAAATGAGAATTGTTCCCCATACTAAAGTGTTACCCATTCTGGTTACATATCATTAATTTCAGAGATCTTTCAAACTGCTCTCCTTGCTGCCTTAGGTAACCTGAAGGCTGCACTCAATGCAGGACTCAATGCTTAATGTCTGTACGCAGCATAAAGCGAGGGCCAAAAAACCTGTCAGGGAAACAGAAACTAGCACAAGACATGAAGATGACATGTTCTGACAAAGTAACTTCAGTATGTATTTTTGATTTAGTGAAATCAAGTGTTAGTGGATGCGGTCAGTCCTCTAATCTCTTCTTGCCTTTGACTCTCTATTGAATGAAACTGCTGCCTCCTTAAATTCTGCAGTTGTTTCCAGTACAAAACAGCAGCCAAGTATATGGTGATTGGATTTTACACTCAAATGACAGCATGATTAACCAATAAGAACTGCTATGTGCCAAACATCCACGAGCTGTGAAGGTAGAACCGTACCTTACTGCTTATCTGCATGGACGGTAACTGAGCCATTTGAAAGTGTTTTAACCTTTGGTGATAGATAACACTTTCTCTCACACACAAGTCAGTTTTCATCTTAACCTGTTAATCTATTTGTGTGGTCATTTCACTGGAGATGAACTGATAGTGATGAGTGAATTGACCCTGACATGCCCCTCAACACACACAGACACACACTCCTCTGCCCCTTTTTTTTTTTTTTTTTTCCTGACATCTGCAGAGGTCAGATCTCTTTCTGGCAAAACAGGTTTATCTTCAATGGAGGCGTGGTGGAGCGAAGGAGCTGGGTGGGTCGGGGGTGAGGAGTTAGCCAATATGTTTGTCAGTAAAAGTATAATCCTATAATTATATCAATTAATTAAAAGCGATGATTTTATAAAATAATTTCAAAAAATAAAATTCTACAAAAAAGCACTGCCTTTGGTGTTTGAGTTTTGGGTAAAACATGAGCTTAAACTCACATGATTTTTCAGTAAATAAGTGGTTTCAGTAAAAAACTCATGACGGTTAATGAAAATGTTTTGCATTAACTGGCTCATTCTCCACCTTATTAGGGGCCAAGCTCCGAAGGTGCATAGGCACCTATTGTATCTTTTTTTTTTTTCTTTCTTTTTCTTTTCGAAACTCGGTATGGGTCATCAGCACAATGCCCTGAAGGAGCCTGAGAAGTTTCGGACCAGCGGCACCTAGTGTAGATTTTTTTTTTTTTCCATATGCTTATAACTATTGATGTGATTAACTTATTTTCATGGGAGTCATATCCTTAGACTCCTTAGCCGAGTCCAAAGATTCCAAACATGCTAGGTTCCAACTTACGGTTTGTGTGGCGTGGTGATTTAGCGCTTAAAAAACAATTGTGAATTTCTCCGAAACCATTAGTCAGATCAAGACGAAACCAGCGTAGGAAACACGGAACATAAGCTGGTTAACTAAATGTTCATGCCCTAATGTCAAAATTTTGATAGGAAGTGGCAAAAAAATCAAAACAAAGTTGTCCATGGGTCATTTTTTATGATCTCTTACATGTAAATGTCTATAACTCCAAGACGAAATGAGATATTTGCACCAAATTTGACACACATGAATGGGGTCACCCTGAGGACACACACAAAAAAAAATGGTGGGATTGTGCCTCTTGGTGGTGCTATAATGGAACGAAAATATCCATACAACAGTTCTCTGTGGTTCTCGAATCTGATTGGCTGATAGCCATGCAATATTTCAGAAATAACAGCACTCTTACCTTTTCACCATTTGTATCACTCCGCTTGAAGTGACCGTCATGGCGGCCGATCAAATCAACCGTAATTTTTACAAATACTACTTGTTGTACCACGAACTGTAGTTTTAATAGTTTTTTTAGGTGAGAATGTAGTTGTTTAGACCTGAATTATGTGACTTATATTTAATAATAGCGCCTATTTTACAATTTGTTTTGACGTTTTCGGAGATGCGAGCTCCAGGGGGTCAGCGGCCATTCATTGATCGTGTATGCGCCGCCAACAACAGCTTCATCTCGGGCAGTGCTTCGGGGATTTACCGCTGGCTCTTATAGTGGTTAAACATGAGACATAATTCAATTTGGGTACATAAAAAGGGCAGTCTTTGATCTTATTAATCTATTTGTTTCACAGCAAGTCGAATTGTGCTATGTTTAATTTGACAATAATTACCTTATTTATATAGCATAGCATATTGGCTAGAACTAGACGGGACCATAGACTGTAAAAAAAAAAGATGGACGATGCGACACCGCTTCCTTCCATTGTAATGAACTGAAGCCAAAATGGGCCGAGATGGGCGCTGACACGTTACGCAAAGTCAAAAAAAAAAAAAAAAAAAAAATGCGATGCGCCCAGGAACATCAGTGGAGCTGGACAAAGAGTATAGAACCCAAGAGGCGAACCTCGATACTTTTTTGCTAACAGCCAAATGGCGCTAAGCGCGGCCGCCATTATGGGGTGAAAATACTAACTGGACCATAGAATCCTTCACATCTCACGCACCCAAAATCTGCGAATTTCACTGCCAAATCAGAAGCACAATAGAACAGTTTTTTTTTTTTTTTTTTATTACGTCAACAGTAAATTGTATGGCTGCTACAGTAAATGTTGTATTGCCTAATATATGTTTTATTACCAGTTGTGGAATCCAACCATTCACCCATGTGAAGTAACGTAGTTAGCGTACTTTATTGAGTATTTCCATTTTATGCAACATTACACATTTATTAATAGTAATTTAATAATTCATAAATTTAAAATCATCATGTTTGCGGCGAACAATATATTTCAGACCTAGTGGAGTAATAGTAATAATATCTAGGTCTGAATTGAAATAGCTATATTGTATGTTTTAATGGATCACGCTACAAACATAATGATCTTATAATACATGATGCATTGCTGTGTCCGTTATCACATAATTCACTCTTTTGCTTTAACCGACATTAGACAACACTGCAAAATCAAGCTGTTATATTCATATTGTCCAACATTCCCAATTTTTCTGATGCATGTCCTTAATTTAATTTCATATGTTGGTAATAATTTAGTGTTTATAAGCCTTTTAAAGAATTTTAACCCAAACTGACTGGGTTTCTATTGAGCAAAGGTTTTGTGGAGAAAAAAAGTGGAAGAAATAAACAAAGTCTGTATAATAAACCGTTAAAAAATTAAATGATCACTAGTCTAGTGTTTGTACGTTATTCTGTGTTGTCATCATTCAGGTTTTCGGCTAATTTCAGTGCAGTACATTTCAATGTACTTTTTTTTTTAACAAAGCAGCTGATATTCCCATTGAAATCTATTGGACTGCCGCATGGTTTTCACCCAAAAATGGCGGAAACGCAGGGCTGCACTGCTGGGCGCTGGTGTTTCAATGGAACGTTCTATAGACTGTCGCTTCTTGTCAGTGTATACACTCACCTAAAGGATTATTAGGAACACCATAATACTGTGTTTGACCCCCTTTCGCCTTCAGAACTGCCTTAATTCTATGTGGCATTGATTCAACAAGGTGCTGAAAGCATTCTTTAGAAATGTTGGCCCATATTGATAGGATAGCATCTTGCAGTTGATGGAGATTTGTGGGATGCACATCCAGGGCACGAAGCTCCCGTTCCACCACATCCCAAAGATGCTCTATTGGGTTGAGATCTGGTGACTCTGGGGGCCATTTTAGTACAGTGAACTCATTGTCATGTTCAATAAACCAATTTGAAATGATTTGAGCTTTGTGACATCGTGCATTATCCTGCTGGAAGTAGCCATCAGAGGATGGGTACATGGTGGTCATAAAGGGATGGACATGGTCAGAAACAATGCTCAGGTAGGCTGTGGCATTTAAACGATGCCCAATTGGCACTAAGGGGCCTAAAGTGTGCCAAGAAAACATCCCCCACACCATTACACCACCACCAGCAGCCTGCACAGTGGTAACAAGGCATGATGGATCCATGTTCTCATTCTGTTTACGCCAAATTCTGACTCTACCATCTGAATGTCTCAACAGAAATCGAGACTCATCAGACCAGGCAACAGTCTTCAACTGTCCAATTTTGGTGAGCTCATGCAAATTGTAGCCTCTTTTTCCTATTTGTAGTGGAGATGAGTGGTACCCGGCGGGGTCTTCTGCTTTTGTAGCCCATCCGCCTCAAGGTTGTGCGTGTTGTGGCTTCACAAATGCTTTGCTGCATACCTCGGTTGTAACGAGTGGTTATTTCAGTTAAAGTTGCTCTTCTATCAGCTTGAATCAGTTGGCCCATTCTCCTCTGACCTCTAGCATCAACAAGGCATTTTCGCCCACAGGACTGCCGTATACTGGATGTTTTTCCCTTTTCACACCATTCTTTGTAAACCCTAGAAATGGTTGTGCGTGAAAATCCCAGTAACTGAGCAGATTGTGAAATACTCAGACCGGCCCGTCTGGCACCAACAACCATACCACGCTCAAAATTGCTTAAATCACCTTTTTTTCCCATTCTGACATTCAATTTGGAGTTCAGGAGATTGTCTTGACCAGGACCACACCCCTAAATGCATTGAAGGGACTGCCATGTGATTGGTTGATTAGATAATTGCATTAATGAGAAATTGAACAGGTGTTCCTAATAATCCTTTAGGTGAGTGTATTCTTTGCCCGGAGGCGGAGTCGCGGTATCAAACTTCCGCCCAGACGACTGCGTCATCATTCATGTATTTTAAATAGACTATAAAAATTATACACAATTTAAAATTCTACCTATAAAATAATAGGCTATTCTGTTTCTAGAGCAATAATATTTTTGAAACAGCAAATTCAGTAGATAAACTCAATATAATATGCCACTAGAAACAACTCTAAATCATCAGAAACGGTCCTGCCATTTTAAATCAAGTTCAACTAACTTTACAGGAGATCGATTGCTGTATTTAGAGTAGGCTATCATTAGTTTTGTCCTGCTAATTATTATTTTATACCCATAAAAATATTAAGTAACTGCCAGATAACGATCACCTGCTTTTTCCAGACATGGTTAACATTAGGTGTGTTATCTTAACTAATAACATTTATTAATTAGCTTATAACGCCCACATTTAATGTTATAGAAAAAAGTTCAGTGATCCATCAGATCCTGTAGGTCGGTTAGTACAGTTTACTGCTGAACAACTCATTTTGTTGGTGTTAAATAACAAAGAAATCAAAAATTAATAGTTATACATTTTCAATCTCCCATCGATGCTCCGACAGTCCTCAGACAAGCTGTCAATCAACTGCGAATCATGATGACATGCCCCGTTTTTATAGCATCAATTGCTAGCTAAAATCTGAATTATCACAAAAACGACCAATTGAATATATATCAGCGTGATAACAACTACTTTAAATGACCAAAACCATCTTTCAGAAAATTTTATTTGAAGCAGAATTTATTTTTAAGTTTTCACTGAAGTCTCATTCGACTGCATTGTGACCTGTACTGCATCCAGCCACCAGGGGGTGATCAAAGAGCCCGCAGATTCACTTTTCAGGACGTATGAAAAGTGCAAAGGAACTTCCTTTGCAAAGGAAGTTGTTTTAGCACTGTGGTGTTATGGGATAAATACAAGATCGCTTTCCTCAGTGGACATTCAAACGGACTTTTACAATGGATATAATATTATGGACATTGACTGAATGAATGTAATGCAGTATATCAGACAGGTAATAGCCTACTCTCTCAGGCGATCTCTCTCTCTCTCTCATACTGTACAAAATTCAATGTGTTTCAATGAAGCGACTCAACGTTCCTTCGTTACTAGTTCTAAAGTGACGTTTTAGCGTTAGTAACGGAGGCTTGGTCCATCTGTCAACTTGACGTTTGAAACGTTCCTTCATTACTAGTTCTGAAGTGACGTTTTAGAATTAGTAACGGAGGCTTGGTCCAACTGCCAACTTGAGATTTGAATCCATGGCGGAAGGAAGTAGTGCTTCACATAAGAGGGTTTTAAAGACAGTCCGTTGTTATTTCTTATTTATTTACACACTCGTGCTGTCAAACTGTTGTATAAACGCAATATCACACTCGTAGTCGTGCAATATGGCTGTATACAGAGGTGGGTAGTAACGAAGTACATTTACTTCGTTACATGTACTTGAGTGGTTTTTTGGAAAATTTGTACTTTTAAGAGTAGATTAAAATGTGGGTACTTTTACTTTAACTTGAGTACATTTGTAATGAAAAATCTGTACTTTTACTTCGCTACAATGGGCAACGTTCCTCTCGTTACTTTATTTTAATTCAATACTGTAAATGTTAAGAAATGCGTAGTTTATTCCATGAGCGCTGTCTCTTTTTTTCATGAACGATGCCCCATTCACAAATGAATCACTCTTTTGAGTCGATTCTGTTCAAAGACTTGATCAAACAAGTTGGTAAAGCTGTCTAAATTGATTCGCGAATCAGTTTGAATGATTTGTTCAGTTCCTGCACGCGCTGAATCGTTTGAAGCGGTTTCTCACTCGGAGTGGATGAAGTGGCAGTGGACCTACAGTCAATTAAAAGCAAATCTGCAAATGCATACAGTTGTTTGCCAGCGATGAAGATCTTTATTAGTTGAGCTGCGTATGCTGTCTGTGAACAATTCCACAGGTAGGCCTATCGATTTCATTTGATTTTACTTCATGATACAGCCAATAGCCGACATTTTACAACCAAACAGATTATTACGTCACTATAACAAAAGTATGTAGTATTTCTTACCGTTTTTATGGGCATATATCTTAATTTATACATATAGGCTACTATTGCGCAATGGCGGCGCCAGCGACCTGTTCGTCTTGAAAATGAACGCTTTGCGTTGACACAGTTAAGCAGTTTACATGCGCCTGCTGAAATATACATTTGATTACATTTTGGAGAACAGACCGAAGAAGATCCGTCAATGTGTATTTGATCATTGTTTGTGTCAAGTTCAGATATGAGCGCAAGCACATGTAAAGAGTTTTCTCTCTTCTTTAAAATGTAACGTTAGCTGTATACGTTATTAATATAGTAACGATACATTCGGGTTACAGATGCTAGAAATAATGCTTGTCTCTTCTATGTTGTTTGTTGCAAAGATATCTAATTATGGTAATAAATTAAATATCTATTTAAATAATAACATGCTATTGTGTGTGTGTGTGTATATATATATATATATATAATATATATATATAAAATAAAAGTAACTAGTAACAAGCTACTTGAGTAAGATTTTTATTGGATACTTTTTTACTCTTACTCAAGTAACTATTAGGATTATTACTTTCACTTTTACTTTGAGTAAATATTTCTATAAGTACTTGTACTTTTACTTGAGTACAGTTTTTGGATACTCTACCCACCTCTGGCTGTATATCAACATGCTGTGATTACCTACGGACGAACCACAGCCGTGCTGATATACAGCCATGTCGCACGGCAATACTAATTGCTCATATAAAATGCTTATATTATACGAATGCATTGATGTACCATTACGAAACTCAGGATGTGCCATCGGCACCATGCTCTGAAGGTACACAATAGGTTTTGAGATAGCGCCTTCCTTGTGGTCAAGTTTTATAATGACATTTAAAAAAAATGCTAATAGCTTTATATAAATGTGGCCTGTTGTAATGAGACTGGTCTTATTAGATTCCATGGGTCATGCTGAAAATATTGATGCCAATTTTGCCATAGTCAGCATAACTAAGTCTCCACTTCTTTGATTTTCTTTAAAATCACACTTTTTTAAACTCCTCCTAGACCATTGGTCCAATTTTCACTAAAATCGAATCGTATCATCTTCAGACCATGCCGGCAAAAACTTATGGATTTCATGTTGACGGACGTAATCATTTTCCTATACGTCAGCAATGAATTAGAGGCATGATGCCAAAATGACTCTTGAGTCTGTATCTCTGCAATGTTTTTACATATTGACACCAAACTTTGCAAGTGTCATTGTCACCTCACTCAGACCAGACCACTTTAATTTGGTCACAGCATCACCTATTGGTCGAAAGTTATGAACCAGTAAATCCTCATTTTTGATCATTTTTCAGCTCTTTTGCCTAAAATGATCTTAATAGATTCTTAATTGCTCACTGTTGCAGTTGGTCTGATGTTCACAGCCATGTTGGCTGGTTTATTGTGCCGTTTTTGTGCCGTTTTTGTGCTTGGCCCCGTAATTGCTGCTTGCAGCTATATTTTTCAACATATGTTTGTAATTTGAAAGTGGCAGGCTTCCGGTGTCATCTCATTACAGCTTTTTTAGCTGTAAACATCAGCTTGTTATGCTGCTTGATATTGCAGACTGGCATTTCTTATTATGTTATTTAATGCATTGTCATCATTATAAATACACTGGTTTGTAGCTCAAAAAGGTTTACCATTTACTGCACTCTGTTATTCTTCTAGTTATTTACCTAAACCAGCTAATAAATCAGAAGTCTTGTACATCCACAGAAAATAGCTTACTTGTTGAAAAATAAGGTGGATAATTGGGGGTACATTTCACATCAACAAAAAGTGCAGAAGCAATATGCTTTCTCAATAAAACGTTTTATCAATGTAACATCTAAGGCCTTTTTACACTTGGTATTAAGATGTGTTTTGGTTTCAAATGTTTTAAGCTTGGCCAATTTCAACCACATCCAGAGGTAGTCAAAAACACATTCGACCAGATTGTTTTCATAGTGTAAATGCTCATGTGGTCAAATGCTTTTGAACAGACACAAAAGATCACCTGCTGACATAATGCATAAACATTATGGGAAGCGTGGTTGCTAGATGGGATTTAAACTTTGTCGGTTGAAGACCCAAGTTTGGTTTGAGGATGAAAAATATACCAAGCACAATGTTCTCTCACCATTCCTGATTTCCATTGCCAGAAACATGACAACTGCACTGAAATAAAATCAATAAAATAAACACACTGTAGGTTGTTGTCAACAACATGTCCAAATCAAACTTTTTTTTTTTATTTTTTTATCATAAAGCCAAAATCTATGTGAATGTATAATGTATATGTTATGTGCCATGACTGGTCACCATTAATTCTTTCACTATTTTTAATCACATTTCTGCTTTTATTACTTCATCTAAATAGTGGTATAACAAATAAATTATAAGAGTTGATGGATACAATAGTGTACACAAAAATCGGTATACAAAATCATTGAAAACCATGTATGATTTTTTTTTATTTTTTTTTATATATAAATAAATTCTACAATTTAATATTTTAAATGAGGCTTACATAGGACCTGCACATAAAATGTTCAGTTCTTAAATTTATTGCCCAGGTTATTCTTGTGAAAATGTGACAAGCCTTTGTCAATGAAATACATATTTTGAACACAGAAAACATCAATTATCCACAAAGTACAGAACAAGTTGTACAGCATACTGTGTTGCCGGTATGACTACATTTCTTCAATGGAGAACAAAGAATGTGCACACAGAAAAATCAAGGTACAGGAATGTACCTAAGAGTACAAATGCTTTGTCGCCCCAGCTGTACCCTAGCAGGGTACAGAAATGTACCTCTGAACACTGGTACATTTTTGTACCTTCTTGTTTGTACCCCTAAAAGAACAATTTTGCACCCCAATGATAGAAATGTACCTTTAGATTATGGTTTAACATTACATTCTGGTATTCTACCAGAACCAATTCATCCTAAAATAATAACAATACTGTACTTAAGGTATATTTAAAAAAAAAAAAAAAAAAAAAAAAAAACTTGCATGGGTGGGGAGACAATTCCTCAAGAAGCATCAGGCTTTGTGAGCATTTTGTTACCAGTTTAAAATACAAAACAGAGGCAGTGCATTTTTACAATTTATTTTTAATCACAAAAGTAACAATTCTAAGTATAAAGTACAGAACATTCTCAATTCAGTTTTATAACTCTCATACTGGATATTCTGTACCCAACATTAACAAAATTCAATTAACATGTAGAATGTTTCAATTCCTTCACAACGGAAAATATCATGCCCAATGAACAGTTATTTAATCAGTTAAGTGCTGAACACATAGGTAGTGCATGTTTTACAAGCATTTAAACATAATGTAACAATTCTTGTAGGAGTATAAAATACAAAACATTAGCAACTCAATTGTAATTCATATACTGGATATTCTGTATTAAACCTGAACATGTTCAATGCATTACAATTCCTTCAGAGTGTAAATACAAAACTGAGAGCATCGAGCCCAATGAGCAGTTCATAAATCAGTTTTAAATACTAAACTCTCAAGCATTTTAACACATATCCTCGAACTTTTGCAGACTTTTTTTTTTTTTTTTACTACACACTTTTGTCCCTCTTTAGTCCAACCATCTGCTATCAGCATGTTAACTTGTATTTTGGGCATTAAACATCATATCCGGCAAATCTGTACAGAAGACTTGCAAACAGACCATTCACCCAAAAACTTAAAATTCTGTAATTTACTCACACGCATGTTGTTCCAAACCTATATGAATTCTCTCTTCATTTGAACACAAAAGATATTTTGAAGAATGTTGGTAACCAGACAGTTAATAGTAGCGAGTTGGTAATCAACTGTCTGGTTACCAACATTCTTCAAAGTATCTTCTGTGTTCAACTGAAGAAAGAATTCATGTAGGTTTGGAACAACATGAGGGTGAGTAAATGACAAGTTTAATTTTTGGCAACAATTCTCTCTATTAATACTTGTACACTAAGCATCCTGTTCATATGACCTTGCCAAAGATCAGCAAGCATTTATACAAAATGTCTTAGTCCAACATACAGATTATCAACTGTATGTGTCAAGCGATGTGTGATCCAACTCATCTCCAGGTTTGAGCAAAATCCAGTCACTGTCTACTCTTACACAATATGCATGAAAATGTGAATCAAAGGACAATGGAAGCAAGATCTTACTGCAAATCATCTATGTGGTATCAAAGTTAAGAATGTACTTGATCCGTCCAAACAGTCACTTTGCTAGAGAAACTCACAATATATGCAATTTGCTTTACAACATTGCAAAATGTGTGTGAAAGTAGAATATTTTTCAACATTCAGGAATTGGGCTTATCTGGGGTTATCCTCTTGCCATCCATCTTCAGAGAAAAGTTTGAACACTACATTACTATGAGAGAGGTAGGCTTCAGAAATATCTTCAGGTGTGGTGGATATGCAATGTTGAAACAAATACATACAGAGACTGTCTTGAAGGCTTCGTCAAGGCTGGTGCACTGGCACACAACCATTTCATCTACCATCACCACACTGCGATTGGAACATGGCAATCATTGGAAGAGGGCATTCATCAGTTGAATGGTTGGAAAGGGTGTAGCAGGGTCTCCCTACATAAAAAGAAAAAACAAAAAGAAAACAGATTTTCAAATGTAAATAAACAGCTGGAGAAAAAAAAAAAGCTATGGCATAAATGAAGCACATGTACAGGAGACAGAAAAGTCCTGAGGTCCACCAGTCAGCATTGCAGGATAATTCAGAAGCTTACCTCTTTCATAGTAATGTAGTGTTCAAGCTCCTCTCTGAAGATGGATGGCAAGAAGATAAGCCCAGCCCTCAAGTCATTTCCTGCAATGTGGAAAAACATCCTACTTTCACAATCACATATTTTGCAATGTGGTAAAGCAAATTACATATATTGTGAGTTTCACTAGCAAAGTGACTATCTCTACCTGGTAGATCTTCAGCCAGGGCATCCTGTCTTGTTTCAGTGTACTGTTTTGCTTGGGGGGATTTTGCATTAGCGAATTTCAGCACATTTGGCAGAACTCTAGCGAAGTCCTCTCTGAAACGATTCGGCCAATCTCAAAAAAAAAAAAAAAAAAAAAAAAAAAAACCTGTAGAATGTGAAGACATGATTAACAGTCAGTGCATCACTGAAAGCAATTTTATTTAATAAAATACAGTTAGGTTTCTATACTGTAGCCTTTACAGATATATTTTCAAAAAATGTTTATTTTCTGTGACAGCAATCGACAATTTCACAATTTCTAAAATCATAATAGATTGCCTCCTTGTAACATTCAGGTGTTTTCAATACTCACTTCAGCAGGCGTTTTTAATTGTGAGTACTTTTTGACTACATCCTCCACAGACATTCCTTCCATGATTTCTCAATGTCTCAGTTTCCAGGAGAACGTTCGTGCCATGCGGTCTTTGACAGTCGAGATGTCTGGATGAGTCTTCCGATACTCAATTTGTAGAACGTTCACATGGGCCTCAACAGATGTTGAATCCTCCCCAACACTAGTTTCCTTTGTCAAAACAACAGAAACAGATAATGCTTAGACTGTGACAGATAATGACAGAGACAGATATGTGAAAAGTCTGCACTCATTGAACAAGATGTTTTAGATAAAAATTAAAAAAAAAAAAAATACACTGAACTGCATGAACAATGAAACCTAATGTTCAGTCAGTGAAAGAGTGAAGTGTATGCAAAAAATATTTAAATGTCTCTATTATCTGCCTTACATTGTCCTGCACTAAGTGAAACGCAAAAGTGATTAAAAGTTGAAAAATAAATTATGCATATAACAGTAGGTTTACATATGCTACACTAGCTGGCTTTCGACATAAACTTTAAGATGCACTGGTGGATCTAGACTGCTTTGTATGGCCGAACTTCTTCAGCTTTCTGACATCACTGTCACTGACAAGTGGTGCATGTTCTGCTTTAAATTTGCAAGTCTTTAGAGACATGTGCCAGGAGTGCTAGTAATAAAATTAGTTGCAGAACAGCTCATCACACTCAATTTTTAAATTTAAGAGTGTGTTCATGACCAATAATATTTAACTAGTTAACGTTACTAATATTGTGTCTCACATTACCATAATTCCGATAGCATGTGAAGGCAGCATAAAAACGCTGAGCTCTTGCACAAGACGCTGCAAAAGACTCAAGACGTGATAGTCTAGCCTGAAAAAATATTTTTAATTAAGAAAGAACATTTATGGGACAGGTCATGTAAGATTTTGTTGCCAAATTGAAAAATGTCGTTAAATTTGAGCAGATTTCATATTCCACAGCATACGGCTCGAAGCGGGAAAAATGGGTTTCACTGCCCAAGTCTGCAGGGGCTAAATGGCGATGGCAACTGGAAGCATTTTACACAGCTTAATTGACTAAATGAACAAAATAACTCTAAAATAACTATGTGCTAACCCAACTAGAAACAAGCCATAATGTGCTTAGTGTAGTTAACGATAGCTTAAGTTATGCTTGTAATCGTTATCAATAGCTAGCAGTAGGGAGAGTGGGGTGAAGTGAGACATTTTTTTACATTTGCTCCCCTCTAAGTGAGCTAAAATTATATATCATTTACTCATTTCCCATTAATTCAGGATGTTTCCTAGCCATAGAAATTATCAGAATGTATTCAAGATGAAGGTCAGTGAAAATATGATTGTTTTTTAAAAAGTCATCTTGTGTCTCACTTTACCCCAGCTTAGGGGTAAACTGAGACAGACCAGAGAAATCAAGGGGGTAAAGTGAACCAGCTGGGGGTAAACTGATTCACTTACTTTTTCCACTCTGAAACTAAAAGTACAACACATGTTAAAACAGTTAGAATCCTGACAGCTAGCTTGACAACCACACATTCCAGAACTAATGTCAGACTAGTAATAGAATCATGAGGATTGGTCAATTAAGCACATTTTTTTCTAAACACTTGAAAGTAACTCTGAACAAAATCAAATACAACATAATATAATTCAAAATATTTTAATTAACATTCAAATGACAGATAGAACCAGTTAGATTAGAACAGAGTCCGGGGGTCAGAACACAGGACCCTTAGGGTGCGTTCACACTTGTCATGTTTGGTTCGATTAAAATGAACCCTGGTGCAATTGCTCTGTCTGATTGCTCTGTCATTTGAACATGTGTGAACGCTGCCATCCGAACCCTGGTGCGCACCAAACAAGCGGACCGAGACCGCTAAAAAGATGGGTCTCGGTCCGCTTCCAAACGAACTCTGGTGCGATTCGAAAGATATATGAATGCAACATGGACCAAAGACATGTAAACAAACCAAAAACAGGAAGATGAGACCTTAAAAAGGACAGAATCCTCACGCATGTCGGTTTTTCTTGTCATAGTTGTGAGTTTGCCCATCACAGGCATCAGATGCGCATCTCCACGCAGATCGTTTGTGTTTGACGGATGGATTCCCACCGCTGTTTTACCCTTTGCACATTTTATAAGCTCTTCATGAGTTCCCAGCTAGCCAAAATACCACAAATGCAGGCTACACACAAACAAAAAGTGCATTTACCTCAGCACACAGATGTTTTGGATGTTCGGTAAGTTCTGTCTCAAAATAGGCAATACGTCAAAATCCAATCAATAAGGTTGTGAATGTATCCCCTATGCCTTAAGGTTCGGTTCTTTTGGTTCGGTGATAAAATTGCTAATCTGAACGCTAATCGGACCAGGACTAAATGTTTTTTCTTCTTCTTTGGTCCGGACCAAATATAATCAAACGAACCGATCTACAAGTGTGAACGCACCCTTAGAGCCAGCTAGTGTCTGGAGGTCAGAGCAAAGGACAATCAGAACCAGCTAGAACAGCCTGGGACTCAGAACACAGGACTAGACCTACATGTATTAGAACATCAGCCTACTGTCATACTCTACAACTAGGCCTACTCTACATTCCAGCCCTGAAGGTTACAGGGAAAGATGAGGAGTTGCTCTCTCCGTGTGGTTCCTCCAGGCCTTTTAGGTTGAGGCAGCTTCTTCACCACATCACTTTTAGGAACAAGTGCCACATCATTCTCTTCGAGGGGTGTTTTGCTCCAGGTTGCCTTCATGGTGTTTTGCCTTGGCATGATGACTTTTCTACAATGTTTATGACATTAAAAATAAAACATATGTAATGTAATATTACATTAAAATATGTTTAAGACTAAACTTAACTTGTGCCTCATGTCTCACTTTACCCCACCACCACATTTTAGAAAAAAAGCGATCTCTCTTAGCAATTCAGGGGTGCGTTTCCCAAAGAGAACTATGGTCGCAAGTTCCATCGTTACCAATAGAGTTCAATGGGACTTAGGACCATAGTTGGCTAACGATGCTTTCGGGAAACTCACCCCAGGCTAATCTTCAGCTAGCTTCATCACATGGTTTTATATGTTGGTAGTTCATCAACATGTATAAGTTTTTCTACCTGAATCAGTTTGCTTTGGCACAACAGTTGATTAAGTTGACCGCAAGAAAATTTACTTTTACATGCAAAAAAAATATTTTTGTGAAAAAAACATGCTTAGCACAGCACCATGAGGTCCTCTCCTTCATGGCCAAGGGGAAATGGGAGGGGCTTGAAAACATAATTGTCACATGACCACAAATGTGTTCCGTTGCCTGCCATGAACAGAAAAAAAAAAAAAAAAATCAAGATTTGGTTACTTACCCCTGAATTTCCTTGACTCTTCTTCGTTAATCTGTATTCCAGCTTCAAATATTTTCTGAATTGGTTCATCCGTGGAAAAAAGACAAAGATGGACAAATAACCGAGATTTTCGCTCATTTCACGCATGGGAGAAAAAGTGCATTGTGCAACGCAATGGCAAGTAGATATCACGCCTTCAAAATAGAAGAGCCAGTGGCTGATTGATAAAGTCATTGCGTCATCTCAGCAGCCATTAAAAGCTCTGGTTACTATGGAAACATTCTTCTTTTTTAAAATAATGACGTGAGAGATAAACCTGTGAGATAAACCCTTTCCATAAAGTAATGCATTTTACTACTTTTTTTTTTTTTTTTGGTAAGTATTCACACAAAATTACCAGAAAGAGTAAAAAAAAAAAAAAAGAGAAAAAGAGGCCATATTCTTGGTATTTGAATAGACCTGGATATCATCATCCTACACTGATATGATATTGTAAATATCTCCAGTTATAATTTGCATAAAACCAATGCAATATAAAAACTAGCTGAAATCCCAGCTGAGTAATTATTGGATGGAAATTTACCAGTGGCCATTTTTTTACTTTAATAAACATCTCTCTTAAATGAATGTGGCGACACGAGGGCACTCTCATATTCAAATATATATAAAGTAGCGACTACGCCACCCCAACCTGAATCAGCCAGGGAAATATCAACTAGGGGCACACAAGTTCAGTTTTCTTCCCACAATCACCAAACAATGAGACATGGATAGGTACAAAAAAAAAGCACTTTATTGAATCATAAATAGTTTTTTTTTTTTTTTAAAGAATCACGGGTCATAAAGCAATGCAATGCTGGTGGCAGTCAACCACTCCAGACTATGAATATTTAAATAAAGAACAAATTGATCACCACACAACAACAATTCTCACCACTGAGCTGGGGTGCGCCCAGAGGAGGGCAGGCTAAGCAGTGGGCTTCACAACAACCTCCGTTGAGTATCCCTCGGCGCACAAAATCTCACAAGCACCCACACACTTAGTGCAATCCACGGCAAGAAAATCCACACCACACAAGTTTGGGAAAGGAGAATTTCCACTTCGGGTCACCCCGGCTCCTACAAAGAGATGAAAGGGGAAAAAAACAAATTAATAACGACAACAAACAAAAAAAAACAAAAAAAAGGGAATCAAAATACAAAGGCAAAACAACACTAGTTATAAATCACACCACAATCAACAAAACCAAACACAATCACAAAATTTAACGGATCTTTAGAAAAAAGAAACAAAATAAATTATATTAAAGGGCTCAAAAATATATTTTACGTACTTGGCTATCAAAAACAAAAATGACACTAAACAAAACAGAGCCGTACAACTACAAGATTATTAACAAACCAAAGAAAAAGAATTCGACAAGAGTAACAGATTAAACTGAATAAATCCAAAACACACAAAGACAACATAGAACAAAGAAGAGAAAACAGGTCGGATATAACAAACCCAAAAACAAGCAAACAAACAAACAAAAAATTAATAAATAAAGAAACAAAATAAAGCAAAACAGCAGTGCTGGAACTAGGCCATGCAGCGATAGATCCCACCCAAATTACCGGCCTAAAATACATTAAACAATTTCATTAAAATAACATACCTTCAGGGCGGTCATAGGGACATAAGTGGGTTTACATACCAACCAGCAGGACCTCCGATTAAATATCCAGCAGACCAATTTCTTAAAGTTCACTGAATGGAAAAACAGCGCGTTACACATTCACCCAATAAACTCATTTCATGCACGCTCCTAAAAAAAGAAATACACCGTACATACCTAGAGGGAGAGCAGCCGTCCCTCACAGCACACGAATGTGTTATACATTCCAGCATTTTCTTTTCATACGGGAAGTATAGCGATAACGCAGGGGAGCCAACACTTTTAAGCAGTCTTAGAGTAACCACAAACAGACACCAGCTGCACAGAAGAGTCAAGTCACCAAACCATATGAATACCAAACGATATCCATGACAAGCAAACACCTACCTTGAACAGAGCAGCGGACTACCGGAAACCCAGACACAGAAATGACGTAATAACGCGATCGCACACTAGCCTATGGAAGCTCTCTATATATACACACCTACCGCTCAAAACAGCATTTCACCACATGAAGATTTTGTGATCTCTGATTTGCTGCATAATGTACCTTAAGCTTGTTAAAAGTACAATTATGTACCGTTTACTGTCAGAACTAATTTTGTACCTTTAAATTAAAACAAAGGTTCAAATTTGTCACCTTAAGGACCATTTTCTGTACCTTACAGTGTACTTTCGTGGCAAATGTACCTTTAGGTACAGAAACGATACCCCTATTTTTCTGTGTGTGTATTTGACAGTAACTGTCTTAAAACCTTACACTTGGCCCTGTAAGAATTGAAAATATCTTAAGATATTTTAAAATGAACAAAGACATTTGCTTTACTGTTTCAACCCCCCTCTCTTGTTACAAGGGCCATTTTGAAGGCACAAAGGTGCTGATAGTGATCAAGCCCTGTAGGCCAAGATGTGTGTACATCGGGGGTCTACAAATGGTCACACCTTTAGTACAGTGGGGTAAGTTTTAATCTTCTGATTGGTCAGTTTGAATGTCTCACATTTGAGTTTTGGTCACATGGTCACATGTTGCTCTGGGCTCTTTTATGCTCTGCTCTTTCTTTGATTCTTTGCTTTTTTTGGGCATTCTCTGGCCCTCTCTCTTTCTCTCTCTCAGGTAATTTTTTCATACATGCTGTGTACGATAAATGGTATATGATTTTATCATCTCATACATCTATTTTGTAATTATTTTAAGTGTAACCATAATCAGATATTGTCATTAAACCCTTTCAATTACAAATGATGTGCTAACTAGTTTTGATTTAGTATTAACATTAATGTGCTCCCTATTGCAATACAATATTGTCACACTATAGCAACGCTCTCCCACATATTTTGCTATTATAACTGTGCTTATTTCCGTCGTTGGTATTGGGTGGTAATAGACAAGAAATGTACAGTATTCTAACATCTTACTGATGAAGTTTCTTTAGTCGCTCGGCAAACCTTACAGTCTGAACCGCTGTAGGAGTTCCACCCTTACAGCCCTAAAGCATATTGAGGCCACAGGATACCTGATTAGTGAAACAATTAATGGTATCCAGTCATGGCACTTAAAATATACTGTTCCTTATACATTCACCAAGATTCTTTATAATAAAAAATAATAAAAAAAAGTTTGACTTGGACATCCTATTTGTTGACAACCTACAGTGTGCTTATTTGCATTGATTTTATTTCAGTGCAGTTGTCATGTTTGTAGTGGTAATATACTTTTAAATATTACGTTAATAAAGGTGGGACCTGTTTTTATGTTCTTGTGTGGGGCCCCAAACCCACTCATCATGAAGTTATTTCTCACTTCATCCTATAGCATTTCTCATTTAGAATTTAATGAAGAATTCATTGGGAGTATCAGCCAATTTATAATTGCTGTCTGTCTGTCTGTCTATCTGTCTATCTACAGTATCTCACAAAAGTGAGTACACCCTCACATTTCAGCAACCATTGTAGTATATCTTCTCAAGGGACAATACTATAGAAATGAAACTTTGATATATTTTAGAGTAGTCATTGTTCTGCTTGTATAGCAGTATAGATTTACTGTCCTCTTAGAATGTTTCAGCTAATCGTTAGGTGTGTCCCCGGCTTTAGGCTACAACGTAAATCCCCCTTTGAAATGCTGGATATAACAATTGACAAATAACGATCAAACTAACCCAACCACACAACTTACACAACCAAGGGAACTAACAAAAGGCAAAGTTGCTTGGTAAAATTACAGTTAGTCAACAGGATCAAAAGTGCCTCAACTGTGTGGTCTTTTCTTCTATCATTTTGTCCACTTGGAGCAGTTCAGCTTTTTTGTCCTTGTGTCTTCTTCAAAGAGAGTTGAATTTTTGTCATTTATTCATGACCCCAGTTATTGCAAGCCATTGCGATATGCATAAGCCTGGTTTCTCCCAAGGTTTTTTTTTCTCCATTTTAACACCTATTTGCCACTTGTTTGCCACCTGATGTCACCTGATGGAGTTTGGGTTCCTTTCCGCTGTCGCCTTTGGCTTGCTTAGTTGGGGACACTTGACATTTGATATTCAATAGTATTCTTGACATTTATTCAACAGTGCTTCTGATCTGCCTGCATTGACACTATTATTTAAGAGCTGCTGTGCAGCCAAATTATGTACCAGTTATCACTGTAAAGCTGCTTTGACACAATCTGCATTGTAAAAAGCGCTATATAAATAAAGGTGACTTGACTTGACTTGACTATACATTTGCAATATTTAGATAATTTCAATATATTGTGCAGCCCTATTAGAAAGGAAATGTTTGCATAACTTCTTATCATGATAATTGTAATATAATGAACAAATTATATTTGCTGGTTGATTTGTGCAGGCATCACAATTCACACATGCACCTATAAAAATAAACTACAACAAAATTACCTTGATGGCAGATTCAGCACCCAAGCCTATATCTAGACTTTTAAGGGAGACCCAGTTCTTCTCCTCAGAGATGTCCATTTTGGTCAGCTGCAGGGGGGTTCGGTCCTGTAGGAATTCCCTTTTGATGAACCTCCGAACCTGCCTCATGTTCAGTTGTGCAACACATTCCTGTGAATTGTCACATAGAAGAAAGATTGTTTGAATAACATTTATTGTTGAAGTAAACTGCATTTAATATACATACAGACAGTAATACATGCTTCAAATTAAACATTTATAAAACAGATAGTTCCAATCCTTGATTCTGATTGGTTGAGCCGCATTCAAAGCCGTTGTAAATTACTCCACACAAACTCACACCTGTGACCACATTACATTAGTGTGACTGCGCAACTGCTGTTTGTGATGCTTTGTTGCTGCATGTGTTGCTTAGCAACCTCTTTGGAACTACATATCTTGGCGGAGGAATAAATGTGTTATTTACATTATATATTTTTTGTTGCTGGTGTTTGTTTTATTAATAAAATAAATAGTTAAATTAATATTTTTATGGAGTAACCGTTTTATAAAAACAGTTTTATAAAAGCAATAAGCCCTGCGAAGCCGTGTTTTACAGTGGATTAAATCCACTGTAAAACATGGCTTTGCAGGGCTTATTGCTTTATTAGGAAACCTTAGCCTATAATTATAGCGTTATTAACCTAAAGTAAAACATGAGCCAAGTGTTGGGCTACATTTGACAGTGATAGATATGTCAGGACTGTTTTGTCAAAGTTAGATCATTGGTTCTCCAGCTGTGGCTCACTATTGGTGATACTCAGGATACGATTAAACATACAATAAAATCATTCAAACAAAATCCCTATAATTTATGTTTGGCTTTATCAGAGCCATGCTAAACCTTCAGATTAAGCATTACAGTAAGTCAATAACACTCAATCCATCACTAATGAAAGGGCCTTAGATACTGCTTTGGATGCGACTAGCCTAGTAAACACTGCACATTCGGTTCCGGTTGTAGAAGCCACGCAGCAGGCTAACTCGGTGACTGTGAGGCGGCATAATGGCAAGAACAAACACCACTCTTCCGTTCCGATTAGAACATCAAACAGGTTCTCCCCACTCAGTGACGCACCCACTGAGAATCCTGTTGAAAGTGCCCTAGTTATTGGCGATTCTATTACACGGAACGTGAAAATAGAGACACCAGCCACCATAGTCACATGTTTGCCGGGGGCCAGAGCACCTGACATCAAAGCAATTTAAAAGTGCTGGCTAATGCTAAACGTAAATATTCTAAAATCATTATCCACGTCGGCACAAATGATGTTCGACTTCGCCAGTCGGAGATCACTAAAATTAACATTAAAGAGGTGTGTGAACTCGCAAATTCAATGTCAGCAGAAGTAATTTGTTCTGGCCCTCTTCCTGTTCGTCGGAGTGATGAGATAGGTAGCAGGTTATCATCACTCAATGGCTGGCTGTCTAAGTGGTGTCCGCAGAATAATATAGGTTTCATAGTCAATTGGAAAAGCTTTTGGGGCAGACCTGATCTGTTGAAAAGAGATGGTATTCATCCCTCCTGGGATGGTGCTGCTCTTCTATCTAGAAATTTGGCAAATAGTCTTAGAGCTGAAACATGACAAACCAGGGCCCAGATCAGGACGCAGACAAACTGGCTAAACCGACCGTCTGCTAGCCGCCTCACGTCACAGAACTCAAATAATTCACAGCACATAGAAACTCTTTCACCTAGATATTATCACATAGAGACTGTGTCTGTACCTCGAACTAGTAAATACAAAAAACTTCCGAAACCTTTTAAGGGTAAAAATTTAATTGATGTTCAAAAAATGAAAATCACAGATAAATCAGATAAACAAATGATAAAGCTTGGGTTACTGAATATTAGATCTATTTCTTCAAAAGCACTTATTGTAAATGAAATTATCACAGACAATAAACTAGACTTGCTGTGTTTGACAGAAACCTGGCTAAAACCAGACGATTACATTACTTTAAATGAATCTAGTCCTCAAGGTTATGATTATCGACACAATCCTCGACAGAAAGGCAAAGGGGGAGGTGTTGCTGTAATTTATAGTAATATATTCAGAATTATTCAAAAGAATTTCAAATATAATTCCTTTGAAGTGATGGTGCTTTATGTAACATTATGTAAGTTGACATTTGTGCTGGCTACTGTATACAGGCCACCAGGGCACCATAATGACTTTATCAAAGAATTTGCTGATTTTATATCAGAGTTAGTACTGGCTGCAGATAAAGTCCTTGTTGTTGGTGATTTTAATATCCATGTAGATAATAATAAAGACGCATTTGGATTGGCATTTGCAGACATTTTAAACTCTATTGGAGTTAGACAACACGTGTCAGGACCCACTCATTGTCGTAATCATACCCTAGATCTAATACTGTCGCATGGAATTGATATTGATGCTGTTGAAATTCTACAGCAGAGCGATGATATATCAGATCATTATTTAGTCTCGTGTATAATACAATTAGCCAAGGCTACAAAACCACCACCCAGCCATAAATATTGTAGAACCATCACGTCTACCACTAAAGATTGCTTTATAAATAATCTCCCTGAGCAGTTTCATCGCCTTAGTATACCTGACAACTTAGAAGAACTCGATGCTGCAACAGAAACGATTGGCTCTCTCTTTTCCAGCACATTAGATGCAGTCGCTCCTTTATGTCTAAAGAAGATTAAGGAAACTAATCCAACGCCGTGGTATGATGAGCACACTCGGGCTCTAAAACGAGCTGTTAGAAAAGCTGAACGTAGTTGGAAGAAAACAAAACTAGAAGTTTTTCGCCTTTCGTGGAAAGAAAAAATGATTGAGTACAGAACGGCTATAAGAAATGCTATATCTACTTATTTTTCAAATCTCTTAATAGAAAACAAACATAATCCTAGGTATTTATTTGACACAGTGGCTAAATTAACTAGAAACAGAGATTCAACTGCTGACGTTTCCATAGAGCACAGCAGTAATGACTTTATGAACTTCTTTACTTGCAAGATTGATAATATTAGAGAGAAAATTAAAAACATGCAACCGTCTACAGTTTCGCTTCAGACAGTGCACTGTAGTGTCCCTGAGGTAAAACTAGAATCATTCGCCGCTATAGGAGAGGAAGAATTATCTAAACTTATCAAATCATCAAAATCAACGACATGTTAGACCCAATGCCGACTAAACTACTGAAAGAAATGCTTCCAGAGGTCGTAGGTCCACTTCTTGATATAATTAATTCATCCTTAACACTAGGATACGTGCCAAAAACCTTTAAGCAGGCTATTATTAAACCTCTTATTAAAAAACCTCAACTAGATCAGAGAGATTTAGTAAATTACAGGCCAATCTCGAATCTACCTTTTCTGTCAAAGATACTAGAAAAGGCAGTTTCAACACAACTGTGCTCCTTTTTAGAAAGAAATGGAATCTGTGAGGATTTCCAGTCAGGATTTAGACCATACCATAGTACTGAGACTGCTCTCGTTAGAGTTACAAACGATCTACTTCTATCATCCGATCGTGGCTGTATTTCTCTATTAGTGTTATTAGATCTCAGTGCTGCTTTTGACACTATCGATCACAACATTCTTTTAAAAAGACTTGAAAACTATATTGGCATTAGTGGAATTGCTTTGGCATGGTTCAAATCGTACTTATCTGACCGTTATCAGTCTGTAGTAGTTAATGAAGAGATGTCGTATCGATCACAGGTTCAATATGGAGTACCACAAGGCTCAGTACTAGGACCGTTGCTTTTCACTCTGTACATGCTGCCCTTAGGAGAGATAATTAGGAAGCATGGTGTTAGTTTTCACTGCTACGCTGACGATACTCAGCTCTATATTTCCTCGCGCCCTGACGAAACCTACAAATTCACAAAACTAACAGAATGCATAGCTGACATTAAAAACTGGATGACAAGAAATTTCTTATTATTAAATTCAGAAAAAACTGATATCCTAATCTTTGGACCAAAAACGTCCTCACGAAAAAACCTTGAATACTCTCTAACACTTGACGGGTGCTCCATTAAACCTTCGTCCTCAGTTAAGAACTTGGGTGTGCTCTTCGATACCAATCTTTCATTTGAAAGTCATGTTTCTAGTATCTGTAAAACCGCCTTCTTCCATCTAAAAAATATATCTAAATTACGACATATGCTCTCAATGACAAATGCGGAACAGTTGGTTCATGCATTCATGACCTCAAGACTAGATTATTGTAACGCTCTACTGGGTGGTTGTTCTGCTCGGATTTTAAACAGACTACAGTTGGTCCAAAATGCGGCAGCTAGAGTTCTTACTAGAACCAGAAAGTATGACCATATTAGCCCAGTTCTGTCAACATTACATTGGCTCCCTATTAAACATCGTATAGATTTTAAAATCTTGCTACTTACTTATAAAGCTCTAAATGGTTTAGCTCCCCAGTACCTAAGTGAGCTCTTAATGCATTATAGTCCTTCACGTTTATTGCGATCTCAGAATTCAGGCCAGTTGATAATACCCAGAATATCAAAATCAACTGAAGGCGGCAGATCCTTTTCCTATTTAGCACCTAAACTCTGGAACAATCTTCCTAGCATTGTTCGGGAAGCAGACACACTCTGTCAGTTTAAATCTAGACTAAAAACACATCTGTTTAACCTGGCATACACATAACACATTATCAATACATTAACATTTTTCAAATCCGTTAAAGGATTGTTACGCTGCAATAATTAGGTCGGCCGGAACCGAGAACATTTCCTATAACACTAGATATACCTGTACATCAGAATAAGAATGGCATCTACGCTAATATCTGTCTCTCTGCTTATCCTGAGGTTTTCCGGGTGCTGGATCCAGGCCGTATCCAGATCAGATGGAGCACCTGTGTCTGGACCTGACTACAACGTAGCCCAGGAGACAATGGGCCTACAGATCCAGTTCTGGCTGCATCTATAATTCAGATTTTTAATCCCCGTATCCGCTTACTTATATATAATCTATTTTTAATCTCTATAATAAAAATGTATAATTCAGATTTTGATCTCCATATCCATTTACATATATTATATATATCTTCCAAGGGTTTTTTTCCCTCCTAGGACTTTTTTCCCAGTGTTAGCACGCTGGGTTTTTCTCCTAGGGGGTTTTTTCCACCCCTGGGAGTCAGCCGACATTGGCTTAATGTAGCACCTTCTTGTATATGTTACATATTACCACGCTTGTTTGTACAGCTCATTTTTAACCACTTCCCTTTTTTCTGTGCTTCTAATATGTAAAGCTGCTTTGAAACAATTACCAATTGTAAAAGCGCTATATAAATAAATTTGACTTGACTTGACTTGACAAGCCAATGGTGGTACTTGGAAAGCCTAATATTTTCTGAGGGGGTACCCTGTGAAAAGTTTAAGAACCACTGGCCTAGATATTGAGTCAATTTGAGAGGTGGAGCAGGACCCCATGGCCTGCCTGCTTGTGGCCTAGACTGGAGCTATTAATCCTGAATTTGCATATTTAACAGGTAAGTTAGTCTACTCCAACTTCCATTTAATTAAATCAATTTTCCAATATTATAGCTACTATTACTGAAAATCAACAGTAGGCTAAATAATAAAAAAGATCACAAAAGCGTGAAAATGTTCGAATTCAAACAACTATGTAAGCATATAGGTCTACCAAAAATTAAAATGAACTTACTTTGATATGCTGCAGCAGGTCATCAGCTCTTGCGTGTCCCAGGAATTCGGAGCCAAAATATCTTGACCTGACACAACCATCCTCCAAAAAATGAATATGAATGTCCATCTGTTTTTTTTTCTTTTTTTAAGGATTGGTTGAGGCTCTCGTCAAACATTAGGACGAATGGCCCTGCTTTGTTTATGGTCTCCACCAGTTGCTTCTTAAAATATGGTGCAATACCAAATTTGATCATGTAAGCAGACTTATCCTTGCCTAAAGCGAAGGATTTCGCTATGTCAGAGTCCGGAAACATATTTCGAAACAGCTCTCTACCCAGCAAACATGCCAGTGTGGGCCCACTGTGGGTAATTGTGGGTTTTCTGTGGGACAGTGTGGGCAAGGGCAAACCCTTTGGGGCCCCACAGTGGGCTTGCCCACAGAAAACCCACATGGGGCCCCAGTGGGTTAGCCCATGCGGGCCCATAGCAGTTTTGCCCGTTTGGGCCCCCATGAGGGTTTAGTCTGGGCAACCCACAGTGGGCTTGCCCACAGAAAACCCACACGGGTCCCCAGTGAGTTAGCCCATGTGGGGCCCATAGCAGTTTTGCCCATTTGGGCCCCCATGAGTGTTTACTCTGGGCAACCCACTGTGGGTTTGCCCACAGAAAACCCACATGGGCCCCCCAATGGGTTATCTCATACAGGGCCCACAGAAAATTTTCACTGTAGTGCCAACATGAAAGTTTACTGTGGGCAGCCCACCATGTTAACAGCACAGTTAAATCATTGTTAAATCAGGGTTAA
This sequence comes from Megalobrama amblycephala, assembly GCF_018812025.1. Lineage (NCBI taxonomy): Eukaryota > Metazoa > Chordata > Actinopteri > Cypriniformes > Xenocyprididae > Megalobrama > Megalobrama amblycephala. Next base: position 30,755,187 of record NC_063067.1, read on the forward strand.
TAAAAATATTTTTTAACGATTCAGTAAAATGTCATATATGTCATTACATTCAACAGCCCACACCATACTTAACTAAAACTGCACACAGTCAAGAAGATGTCTTTGCCTGTTTGCTTAGCAGCTGTTTCCCTGTTCCTTTAAAAATCTTGTTGCAGTGTTCTGCTAGTATGTAATATTAAAAAGAACTGTTTATAATGATTTCTTTCTTTTTCTTTCTTTTTTTATATTGGAATTATTGTTCATTAGGTACATTTGCAAAACAACTTAAAACGTATAATATGCACATCCTCATGATTACTTAATTAACATTTTCTTTAGGAAAATTGCATCCTATGTTTTGACTTTACTTAAAGCCATCAACAATGCATTTATAGAGGTTAGTAACTATTATCACTCACAATATAAAAACACAACACAGGAATTAATAACAATATATTCACTTATTTAACAGAAATAAATCTGATTTACTAAAATGTCATTGTTATATAATAACATAGAGATGCAGGTTGCATCTTTATAAATTCATGGAATCGACTGATTAATTAATACTTATAAATCAGTGTAATGGATTATGAGCATGCACACTGAAAAACCAAATGCATGACTTATAAGTAATGATAAAAATAATATAAATGTAACTATAACTGTTCTTTTAATGCAATATATGTCTTAATGAGTTTTTAAAATATATTTATAGAATACTTAACATAAATAAGTATAAATGGAGCTAAAATTCATTATAAGCATAGACTTCATAGAAAGTGTTACTGTATTTATTAAATAAAATTAACTTATTTATCACAATAAAACAATGTAAATGGTTGATTAATGATGGATTTGTTCACTATTATCATTGGTCTTCATCAGTTATGTGTTTAGTGTATATATATAGTAGTAGCCTAGTAGTAGTCTTTTTATTTCGAACTCGAGTTATTAAAAGAAAAAGAAAAAAATGGCTATATATATATATATATATATATATATATATATATATATATACATATTAAATACATCACTGATGAATTTGATATTTTTATATATTTCTGAAATGGCAAAAAAAAAATATATTATTATTAGTAATACAGAAGATGGTGTCATCACGTGATTAATTCTAACCAATGAGACTGCTGGAACTGTATCGCTAATGAGCTGTCATTCTGGATTCGACTGCACCACCAGTTCTGCTTCAAACAGGTAAGCTTTTTAAATTTTAAGCTTTTTTAAATGGTATTTTCTGAGTTTTCTGTTAAAATTAGTGTAACAGATGAAAATGCTAATGAATTTGTTGACTACAATTAAATTACACCAATTTTTTGTGTTTTAATCTGATTGTAACGTATGCTGCCGTTTAAATGACTAACGGTTATAACGGTTGACTAGCCCATTTTCTGGTAATCTATACTTTATATATGTACTTTAAAACTGCATAAATTCAATGCCTTGAATTGTTTTACATCCATTTTGGTGTTAATTTGATTTATTATTGTTCTCCTGTTGCTATTTTAGCGAACTACGACCGAGCTAGGCATAATGAGTCCGTCATGTCCGTTTTATAGTTAAAATAGCGACGTAAACGAGGCCTACATTAAATCTCGTTGATTTTATAACCGTTCATACATCGATAAACACTGTGCGCTGACAGTTCAGACAGCAAACCATATTTATTTATATACATGTGCTTTGTATTTGTATATTGCTATCATGTTAACGTGACCTAAAAATAACAAATTGAACGCTTTGAGAGAGAGAGAGAGAGAGAGAGAGAGAGAGAAGTCATTGGCCTGTGTATTTCAAATGAAATCAACCATCTGTAATTAATTAATTATGAAAAGATATAATTTCATGGCCTAAATGTTTTAATTCGTTATATTCACATTAATATTAATGTATAATTTCTCTTGAATGTATAGCTACATTTCATCAGCAGGTTCATCCATACAGAGCAATATTTAACTGAAATTGTTAAACTGTAATTTTTGTTTCTTTTTCTCCTTTTCATTGTGTGTAATCAGATCATTGGTTCTGCTCTGTAAGTATTCGACTCACTGTCTGACACATTCTCAGTTTTTGCATTGTAGATTGCACCATATAACTTATGTACTTATGTACTTTCATAAACATGTTGCTTGTTATCTGTTAATCTTTTTGGTATCACTGTATCTGACAGTACAGTGGTGCCATGTGTCACATTGTCAGATGTCATTGTACATATTCACGAATAAAAGATTTAATAGATTTAATAGATTTAATAGACAGTCATTCTGGATCTCTGAATTGTCATGTTCAGAACATATTGCAGGGGATCTCAGCTCTGGGCCTCGAGGACATGTGACACTGACAACTGGATGCAGGCTGCTGAATATTAAGTTTTAACATCACAGGAAAATTTTACTTTGTAAAATATATTAAAACAGTTCAGGGCTCGACATTTTCCTGTGACGCGTAAATCGGTCATTCACAAACTCTGTTGTAAATACAATTTATTCTGCAGTATCAGTGTTAAGGGCGGCTGTATAAATCTGCATATTTATGATATTTTTACCTTTATAAAGGGCATTTTCCCCATTATTAAATAAATGCTTCATCTTTTATTTTAAATTCTTAAATCTGATCAAAAAGTTAAATTAATGTAATAAGACAAATTAAATAATTTACACTGAAAAATTACAACTGCATTTAAAAATGTTGTGAGATTAGATAATAAAAAAATGTCGGAAAGAATGATACTTTTGAACGTGAAACTAAACTGCCAGTAGGTGGCGGCAGGTAACTGTCTTAATGAGTGTGTCATTGAGTCATTAATTCAAACAATGAAATGAAATCAGTGTCATATTTTCAATTGTTATGGTATTCAGCACTCTTGGTCATGTTAGTTCACCCAAAAATGAAAATTCTGTCATTAATTACTCAACCTCATGTCGTTCCACACACATAAGACCTTCGTTCATCCTCAGAACACAAATTAAGATATTTTTGATAAAATCCAATGACTCGTGAGGCCTGCATTGAGAGCAAGTTAATTTAGACCTTCAAATGCCCAGAAAATGCCCCTACAATGGTTCAACCTTAATGTTATGAAGCAAAGAGAATACTTGTGCTCCAAAAAAACAATATAACGACTTTATACAACATCTAGTACTCGTCACTGAACTAAACACTGCTTCATGAAGCTTTATGAATCTTTTGTTTTGAATCAGTCGTTCAGACAGAGCGCGTATCAAACTGCCAAAGTCACTTGTACCATTGAAATCTTGAAACACTTATGATGCAGTGAAGCCTTGTTTACTGAAATCACATGACTATGGCAGTTTGAGATCGTATGATACATGCTTGTTATTTAGTCTTTTTGGTGCACAAAAAGTATTCTTGTCACTTCATAACATTAAGGTTGAACCATTGTTACCTTTCTGGGCATTTGAAAGTCTAAGTTAACTTGCGCTTAGTGCAGGCCTCATGAGCCATTGGATTTTATCAAAAATATCTTAACATGTGTTCCGAAAATAAACAAAGGTCTTACGGGTGTGGAACGACATGAGGGTGATTAATTAATGACAGAATTTTAATTTTGGGGTGAACTAACCCTAAAACTGAGTTTCTTTGAGTGAGCTGGGCACATTTGTTGCAATTTTTCCTCGAGAGGCTGTGCGAGTCTCATCTCAACAGTGCAACCTTGTTACCGTCAGTACATTATATATTATTTTTTACTATCAGTCACCATTTACACTAAATGAATCCAGAACAATTCTCGTGTTTTTGGTGATTCCCTAGTTATTTTTTGTTATTGGCGAGCCCGTTTTGTTAAAGGCTGCTTGTCCAGTAGGGCAAGTACAATTCTCTTTCACTTTCCCCTTCAAAAAATCCACTTGTCCTGGACAAGCATTAATGTCGAGCCCTGCAGTTATTTTAAGTTAATATTATTTCAGAATATTACTCTTTTTAATGTTTTTTTTTTTTTTTTTTTTTTTTTATCAAATAAATACAGCCTTGATGAGCAGAAAGAACTTCTTTCAAAAGCATTTTAAAATATTACTGAACTTTTGAATGGTAATGTATTGTGTGTGTGTGTGTGTGTGTGTGTATATATATATATATATATATTTTTTTTTTACATGAATGTGAATAAATGAAATTATTTGAAACATATGACTTCTAATTTATTCTTTTAACAAGTGAACTTGTTTTGTGTGTGTTGTGGCAAATGCAAAGTAGAACCAAACTAATCTTGTTGTTTGTTAAAGCCAAAGGTATGTTCTTACACATTTGTGCATTGTTCACAGTATGCCCACTCTTTTCCCAGTGTACCCACAGTATACCCACACTTTGCCCACAGTGTGGGCCCACAAATGGCCCCAACAGGTGCCCACTCTGCTGAGTGTGGGCCAGCCCACAGTCAGCCCACACTTTGGGCTGTCCCACTGGGTCCCCACCTGGGTCCCATAGTGCGGGACCCACACGTGCCCCGCATTTCACGCCGGTATCTGGGCCCACAGTGGGCTTCCCGCAATAGCCCAACACGGGCCCCTAAGGGGCTTGCTGTGGGCCCACTTCTGGCCCCAACAGGGGCCCACTCTGCATAGTGTGGGCCAGCCCACAGTCAGCCCACACTTTGGGCTGTCCCACTTTGGCCCCACACGGGCCCCAAAGAAGCATGTTTGCTGGGTAATGCCATCGTTCAAACTGAAAGAGTGGTGTTTAGCTGCTAGCACCTGTTGATGATGCTGCTAGGACTACTGCTGGCAGTAGTTTGCATCGGGAGAGCAGTGGAGGTTGAGGGCAAAGCAGTGGAGGTTGAGGTCATTGATGCAGCTGTAGCGCAGAACATTGATATGGGAAGCTGCTCGCTACATCCTGTAATGACTGAGGCAAATCAGACACAATTATTGGTTAGTTAACCAATAGTTTTAAGCTCACTCTGGAGTCTGTCCCCATCCCCCGGGAAGTTTTCAGTTACAAGTTTATTGCGCTGAGGAATGTGGTTGCCGCATGGAGAACAGAGTAGAGACACAGAAAATCTGCATCTTCCCTGCATTTTCCACACAGAACACAGACTCTATGGCATTAATGTATAGACAGACTGTGCTATAAATGATTCCTTCTCAGGAAATGGTATCCATTATTACTGATGTTGTATTGTACTCATTGTATTTACATGTTTGATGATTGTTAAATGTTATGACCTGCACGGTAACTTCAATCATGCCATGTTTAGTGTCTATACGTTCGTAGCGGGAAGATTTAAATGCTTGTGTATGCGGTACATCCATACCTGTGCAACACATCAGTATTAAAAGAATATTTAATAGTTCTGATTCAAGAACTCAGCTTGTTAATCTTTCTGGGTTGTAAAAGCCCTGACAGGAGGGGTGTTGCCACCCAGAATTACAACATCTTCATTGGTCCGGTCAACAACTGAGAGGTGTGACTTTGACCAGAGGTTAAAAACCAGCGAACAGTGCCACTCCCTCTCTTTTTCTCCTTGCTTCTGAACGACCGAATCGATCTCCTTGCGGCCGGCCTAGGCCAGGCCTGCAAGGCCTGTAGGCCTCGGCCTACAAACGAGCCATGTGCTCCTCATCCCACATGGAAAAGACTGGCAATAACTTCGGACTGAATCACCCAAGATCTCTCCTCAGATGGCAGAGCCGATGCTCCTCAGCCTAAGGGCATCTTGCAAGTATCGTACATTTTAACACTAAACAGCGAGTTAGTATTAATTTGTAAGACTTACGTTGCTATTGCTGAAGAAACTGATGATTCCTTTCCAGATTGCCTTTGACATTTCATGTAGCTCTAGTAACAGCATCTCTTCCGGTTCACTTGCGTGTATGTGTGTGTGTGTGTGTGTGTGTGTGTGACCCTTTATGTATGTTATGTTATGTGTTTGTTAGTTTAGTTATGTGTTTGTGAGTTAGTTAATAAAGATTGTGCACAATACACGTTTGGTTCTGACTCCGTCTGCTAATGAATTGCCTCTTAAGTGATAGATCCGGACTACGTGCTTTGAGTAGTACAGTACAATAAGAAATATTATTTTTCCATAACTTGGAAATTGACATTTCTTAGAATTAATAAACAATCAACACTGAGCGTTCACTGGACGAACAGGTTAACTGATTGTAATGTTAATTTTAATGTAGCTACGTCCAGTTAATCTGATTAACGGATTTGCATATTCATAATTAATCATAATTAATAATCATAATGAGTTATGAATAATTATTAATATTTCCCCTTTGAGTTAATTTTCGCTACAATCCGCACATCCTAGCTTGGTGGCTATTTGATTCCATATGCGATTTGACGGCATTCACCCCCACCCAGGTTATATTAATCGTCTTCTTGCAGACATGGCAATAAGCCTCGTGGCTGTTGCCAACTACTGGCCTAAGCCAGTCTTTAAATCTTGAGTCCTACAGCCAGAGGTCTGAAAACTTAGAAGCAAGCTTGCATACATGTTTGGCAGCAAGCCAGCCAGGTACCCAGTTTATTTCAGCGCACGCGCGCGAATGAACACCACCTCACATGATATCGCTCAGGTCCTACTCTCAACATATAAATGAATCCACACAAATTTTAGAAGAAAGGCCTGCACTTAACACAAATTGAAAATTTATCTAAAAAAAAAAATTGGGCTTGAAAATGTAATACCTCGTCAGATGACGTTTATTGCTTTTTATTACCTTTTTAATGCCCTTAATTTTGGCGAATTTCATTTACTACCTTTTACAACCCCGCGGACACCCTGCACTTACGTACATTGTATTTGTATTTGTATTTGTATTTGTATTTATTTATTTATAGAGCACTTTCCAGGCTACTCTGTAGCTCCAAAGTGCTGTACATAATAAAAAAAATATCAATAATTAAAATACAAATAGACAAACAACACAACAAAACACATCATCAATAATAATCCACATCAATGATAATAAATACTTCTATGAAAAGTTAAAACGCCAGAGAATACAGATGTAATTTTAACCGACTCTTGAAGATACCAAGTGTAGAGGATGATCTAACCTCGAAGGGAAGCATATTCCATAGTCTTGGGCCAGTGACAGCAAACGCAAGGTCTCCTTTTGATTTACAACGTACTCTTGGGATCACTAATAAAAATTTGTTTGAAGATCTCAGCATTAAATGTGATTTGTATGGCTTAATGAGCTCCACCAAATATTCTGGCGCCATTCCATGTAATGCCTTAAAAACATACGTTAAGACCTTGAATTGGATCCTATAGTACACTGGTATCCAGCCAAATGAAGACAACAGCGGAGTAACATGATCAGTCTTCTTAGCCTTCATAAGCATTCTAGCCGCCACATTTTGTACAAGTTGAAGACGTGCAACATGAGTCTGACAGGTTCCAGAATAAATAGCATTACAGTAATCTATCCGGGAGAAAATAAAAGCATGAATGACTTTTTCTAAGTCGCTAGTTGACAGGATTGATTTTAACTTAGCTATTACCCGCAAATAAAAGAAACAATTCTGAACTACAGTTTTTATTTGACTATAAATTTTAAAGATGAATCGAAGATGACTCCCAAGTTTTTCACTCTGTCCTGCAAATTACAAGCCCATGGACCTTATATCAATTTCCGCCTTGTTCAATGCTGAACGGCCAAAAATCATAATTTCCATTTTACATTCATTTAACTGTACCAGATTATCTGCCATCCAATCTTTAACTTCATCTAAACAGCTGTGAAGTGAAGCACAATAATCAGTACAATTAGGTTTTAGAGGCAAGTAGATTTGCGTGTCATCCACATATAAGTGATACGAGATACCGTATTTTTTGAAGATTAATCCCAATGGGAGCATATATATTGAAAACAAAATAGGGCCCAAAATGGACCCCTGGGGAACCCCACTAGTAAGATGTTCTGGATGTGATGAGAAATTACCAATCTTCACTATAAAAGTTCTTTGCTCTAAGAAGCAAACCATGAGTGAACCGTACCTTGTATTCCAACAAACTGCTTTAACTGGTTCAAGAGAATCAAATGATCAATGGTATCAAACGCTCCAGAGAGATCCAAAAGTATTAAAGCAGCATGGTTCCCTGTATCACTTATGAGCAACAGATCATTCACTACCCTTAAGAGTGCTGACTCAGTACTATGTTTACGTCTAAAGCCTGATTGGAATTTATCTAAAATATTATGGTTAGTTAAATAAGTAGTTAATTGTCTAAGTTAATCTCAGATAAAATAGGAAGTTTTGATATAGGACGATAGTTTTTTAGGTCGTAGACATCCAAATTGTCTTTTTTCAAGAGCGGCTCAATAATAGCTTGCTTTAAACAAGGTGGTACGACCCCATTATAAAGACTACTATTAATAATTGATAAGATACTCGGACTGATAATATCAAGGCCGTCCTTTAATATACGTGCAGGGACAGTGTCACTGGGACAGAATGAACGCTTCAAATGACAAATAATATCATGAATTTCCAAGAGTAACACTCTTTCAAACTGACTAAAACAGAATCCTGTTGTCTCCATTACACTCAATTTAGCGGCAGAAATACCAATACTAGCTCTAATCCCATTAATCTTCTCAACAAAAAAAATTAGCAAATAGGTTACATGTTGCTAATGAGGGAGTCAACCCAGGTGAAAAAGAATTCTATTAAAAATATACTTTAATAAAGTGTACTAAGTATATTTTCTACATTTTGTACTATTTTCGTCAAATCCAAGTATAGTTAAGTGTATTCAATTATGTATTAACTTCAACTTAACATCTATTTAACAACACTTCTAGTGTAAATAGTATACTAAAATGGAACAACTTTTTTTAAACTTCAAGTGCACTAAAATACACTAATGAAAATCAAGATTCATGAGCAATTAAGCACACTTACAGTACAATTGCATTGTATTGCCATTCTAATGGAAATACACTTAAAAAGGCATTGAAGTGCAAATTATAGTTGTTTTTAAGTACATTTTGTGCATATTGCTATCATACTTATAATTACTATAAACAGTTAATTTAGTATGCCTCTGTAACATTTCAAGTGATCTACAAATGCACTTCCTAACTATATTTAGTGCTTTTAAAGTGTCCCACTATGACAATAATAATGTTTTTGAAGTGAAGTTCAATTACAACCTAAACATCATAGACACGTACTTTCAGTGCAATGTTATTATAGTGTAAGGTAGAAACAAATTGAAAGTACATTTCATTTGTAATTTTATCCCCATTTTGTTATACTTAAGCATGAATGTTGTTATTACACTACAAGTGAACAATTCAGTTCAAGTACATTAAATCAACAGATTACAAATTGCATTTCAGAAAAGGATCTTTATTATTAACACAAAAGTAACACACAAAAACAGATATTGGCAAAAGGAGGAACCTTGAACAGTCGACTTTCTCTGAAATGCCGGGAACAGAACAATGGCAAACAACTTACTACACATGCATATCTACAGGTGCTGGTCATATAATTAGAATATCGTGAAAAAGTTCATTTTTTCATTGTAAATTATTTTAAAAAATGAAACTTTAATTTATACTAGATTCCCTACATGTAAAGTAAAACATTTCAAAAGTTTTTTTTTTTTTTTTTTTTTAAATTTGTTGATTAGAGCGTACAGCTCATGAAAGTCCAAAATCCAGTATCTCAAAATATTAGAATATTTACTTTTGAGTTTCATTAAATGACCATCCCTACAGTATAAATTCCGGGTATCTCTTGTTCTTTGAAACCACACTAATGGGGAAGACTGCTTACTTGGCAATGGTCCAGGAGACAATCATTGACACCCTCCACAAAGAGAGTAAGTCACAGAAGGTCATTACTGAATGTGGTGGCTGTTTACAGAGTGATGTATCAAAGCATATTAAATGCAAAGTTGACTAGAAGGAAGAAATTGGGTAGGCAAAGGTGCACAAGCAACAGGGATGACCGCAAGCTTGAGAATACTGTCAAGTAAAGCCGATTCAAACACTTGGGAGAGCTTCACAATGAGTCGAATGAAGCCGGAGTCAGCGCATCAAGAGTCACCACATTCAGACATCTTCAGGAGAAGGACTACCAAGCCACTTCTGAAACAGAAACAACGTCAGAAGCATCTTACCTGGGCTAAGGAGAAAAAGAACTGGACAGTGAACAGTGGTCGAAAGTCCTCTTTTCAGATAAAAGTAAATTTTGTATTTCATGTTGAAATCATGGTCCCAGAGTCTGAAGGAAGACTGGAGAGGCACAGAATCCAAGCTGCTTGAAGTCTAGTGGGAATTTTCTGAAGTTAGTAATGATTTGGGGGGCCGTGACGTCTGCTGGTGTTGGTCCATTGTGTTTTATCAAGTGCAAAGTCAATGCAGCCATCTTCCAGGAGATTTTGGAGCACTTTATGCTTCCATCTGCTGACAAGCTTTATGGAGATGCTGATTTCCTTTTCCAGCAGGACTTTAGCACCTGCCTACAGTGCAAAAACCACTTCCAAGTGGTTTGCTGACCATGATATTACTGTGCTTTATTGGCCAGCCAACATGGCCGACCTGAATCTATGGGATATTTTCAAGAGAAAGATGAGAAACAGTCGATCCAACAATATACAGATGATCTGAAGGCTCAATAGTGCCTCAGCAGTGCCACCGGCTGATCACTTCCATGCCACACTTCACTGATGGTGTAATTTGTGCTAGGAGCAAGTTATTTGCTGTAACATGTGCTACCGACCAAGTATTGAGTGTACAAATGAACATACTTTAAAGAACTTGAACTTTTCTGTTTTGAAAATCCATTTTTTGATTGATCTTAGAAAATATTCTAATATTATGAGATACAGGATTTTGGACTTTCATGAGCTGTACGCTCTAATCAACAAATAATAAAAAAAAAAAAAAAAACTTTTGAAATGTTTTACTTTACATGTAGGGAATCTAGAATATATGAAAGTTTCATTTTTAAAAATAATTTACAATAAAAAAAATGAACTTTTTCACGATATTCTAATTATATGACCAGCACCTGTAGCTCTGACTTGAGTTACTAGAGGCCTTTTAGCTCTCATTGTTGCACTTCCTCCGTAGAAGGGCCCGGATCTCTGCCACCTCGGTGTTGGGGAATCGCTCCCTCACTGCATCTGTGAAAACAGGAAAGAGACATGGGGATGAATTAAAACAGGATAGACAATGTATAACATTGAAATACAATCATTGATTATAATGGATTTGTCAATCAATCATGACAATGGATTTGGATTCATAACTATGACATTACTGTACCTAAAATTGCGTTGTTTTTTTCTGGCTCAAGCTGCTCCTTCCGCTCGCCTTTTTTTCCTTTCCCTGTGTGGGTTGCCTATAAACGCAATATGTTACTTGTGGTCACAGTATTGGTACCTGCGCCAATTTGCCAGAGGCCTTGTAGTTATATCCGTACCAGGGCTGGGATGAACAAAGTTTCACGTGGAGCATTCTGAGATATTTTTTTTTGCTGAATTACCGCGGAGTGTAAGTTATGCTAAAAAATAAACTGCCGGGATAATCACACAGCGCTTGCCGTAGGCTACACATACAATAATGACATGTCCGATTCGCGAACTAATGACTCATTTGAACTGATTCACTTAAATGAATGGTTAAAACAACTGATCTGTCCAACACTGAACTCATGAGACGTCTGAATCGGTGTATAACAAATTGGTACACTTTACAATAATGTTCCATTTATTAAATTCTAGTTACCTACATTAGTATTTTGTGAGTGAGTGGCAGAGTGTATTACTACTATACGTTGTTGTTATTTTTATGTGCATGAAGAATTAAAAGATGCATTTTTTCAGTAAGCTATGCGTTTTCAACAAATGTTAAATTCTGTTGGTTCAGGAAGGACACCATGACATGCTGCTGGCTCCCACTGTCGCTGTTAATTTTTATTTATTTTTTGTTGGAAAAGCACTCTCTGTGTTAGCTTAAAGCCCTTAAGTTTACATTGGTTACTGTATTCTTTCAATTGCTCTAAACAAGTATTTTGGGTGACCTTTTTTTTTTAATTGAATGTTAGACATCAATTTGTTGTTATTTTCATCTGAAAGAAGAATTACAAGATGCACTTTTTTTTTTTTAGTAAGCTAGGCCTATGTGTTTAAGGCTTCAAGGTTTTATCGAACGCTACCTCTGACTAAGAATGCATTACTTTGCACTTGTATAGTCTTTTATTTTGGACTTTTTATAAATTGGTATTAGTCAATTAATGGGGAGATTATCGATAATCGAATCAAACCGAAATAGAATCGGACTGAAAAAAACAAAAACAAAAAAAAGAGTCCTTAGATTAATCGATGCACCGAAAAATAATCGCTAAATTAATCGTAAAAAAAAAAAAAAAAGATAGTTTATCCCAGCCCTAATCCGTACCAACCCACTGTCACTTTTACCATATTGCTTAATCAGTGAAATTCAAACAAGAAGTATTAACAGTAGTCAATGACGGCAAAAATGGCAGAGTTAAGTGGATTTTCAAATTTGTAATCTGGGAAGTCAGGTCTACTTCGGTAAAGTTGGTTTTATATTCGCACATTCGGACTTCCGCGTTTAAGATTTGTCTAATTATATGTGTTTTGAAGTGAATATTTGCAAATACAAAGCATGGCATGCTATTCACAGCTAATTATTATCAATCTGTACATTTTCCAGAATCGAACAAGACGGCCATATATTGTTTAATCGCTTACTTACTTGCTGAATGTCTGCTGAATGTCCAATGTTGTGTGGAAAACCACATAGGGAGCGTCTCAAAAGTTCGATATTGTTTTATTTTGTGCAAACAGACAACTACATTTTATCCAACTATGTACAATATAGAATATAGATATTTTTCTGTTTCTTTTTCTATACCTACAGAACATACAGCCCATGTATTGCTGTTTTATTCACCTCTGTTTCTCTGGTTTGAAGTGGTAATAAAAACAGTGTTCTCCACGTGTTAAATAAAATAAATGGCTAAACTTCTAAACTATCTTTTATATTTTCCTGTTGTATGACACCTTCGTTTAACAATAAACTCTCACAACATCACAAATCATGTGCATTGAAGGATGTTTACAGTCCTGCAGAATTATCACTGTCCATGGTACTGAATCAATCAGATTATTGACAAGCATTCACAAAGTATAACAGCAAACAGGATGTTTAACTTGGGTGAACACTTCAAAAAGTAGTGTAAAAACTTTTTTTCAAGATGGTTTACTGGACATTTATGAGAAAGGTAGGGTACCACAATGTTTATTCACCCAATTTGTAGGCTACTGCATTTAAAAAAAGTAATAGGCTATGTGATCATAAAGATGTTACTACTTTTACAAATCATATTTGTATATCCTTTTTTTATGAACACATCTATATTGAAATATTACAAAATCTGAACATATTACAAAATTATTTTTTATGTGTCTACTTCACAAAAACAGAGATTTGCGTTTGTGGCTACGTGATGATGTCATCACGCAATGAAATCACAACGTAATTTAGCAACTTATAGCAACAAATCGACCAGCCTGAAATCAACTGAAGGCAAAATACATTAAATCTCTTAATATCTCAGCAGAGGAGGATTAAAGAACTCCACAAACAGCATTACCAGCTTCACTTATTACTAACTTCACTGACATTTATTTCTGTCAGACGTCTGCAGCAGTTCTTATTGATAATTAACACAACTTTTATATTTCTTTCATTTAAGGTTACCGTGATGGTGATTGATGTTTCCATTTATTGGTCTCTAAAGTTTTCAGTTTATTGCTTCAATTGTGTTTTAACATACACCGATTCAGCAGCCAAGCATAAACCAAACGTTTAAACGATTAGTGGCCAACTACTGGAACCACCAATCACCATCATGGTAACCCATATTTATCAAGCCTCTGACAATTACTCGCAAGAACACTGCTGAAAAACATTGCCTCAAATCTGCGCTTAAAAGTTACTTATGAAGCATCTCAGTCATAATTTAAGTGAACTACATCTTAAGTGTCAGAGCGTCAGCGTCTTAGAGATGATTCACGACACTTTGCTGTGCCACAAATGGTATTTTGGATGACGACATAGGCATGGACCAATCACTGAATAGATTTCCTTATTTAAGAATATTCTCAGATAAATTCACACTGAATGGTGTAATTCCTCAGAGGACTTTACATTCAACACATTTGACAATAAATATTTTTCAAGGTAATACGATATACACATTGGAAATGAAAGATACAAATGTTTTCCACCACGTTTTAATAGTAATTTTTTAAACTGTATTTTGTTAACTGACCTGCCTAGCCTAGATTTTATGATCATTCCACGCCAGATCATCATTCCAGATGTGACAGATACCTTTATATAGCCCACGTTCGTGATTTTTTTTTCCAGCGGTGAAGGGGGGTGGTGTGGAATCCTGCACAGAAATCACCAACATTGTATTACAGTGAGGTTCTTGACTGTTTGAAGTAAAGTATTTGGAGTTTCGTAGGACTTTGCAGACGGTTCCTTTCATTCTGTCTCTTAGCCGTGTGCGTATAGAGATCAGTGCGTGTTTTCCACTGCAGATGAAAGCTGGTTTTGAGGAAAATAAGGCTGTTGCTGCTTGTCTATGTTACTACGATTAAAAAGAGGTGTTATTTGTGCAGTAACAGCGTTTAGCGCACACGTTATTGATCCGGGAAATTGGAATCTGTGAATATGCGGCCAAGTTTACTTTTACTCTGAAACCCTGTATTAAGTAGCTTGATTAACCAGTCGTTTATGTTTTGTTTGTGTGTGTCATTTATGTTTTAAACTTCTTCAGTTAAAATTATCATTAAACACTTTTCATTTGTTCTTTACATTAATATAAATATTTTACAACTTCTTTTAAAAGGCTGTGAGTGTGTTTTCAAAAGCTATTGAACTGGAACTGTCTGTGTCCATCAAAACAGCCTTAGACCTTTGATACTGAACTTCTTCAGTTAATATGACTTCATTAAACACTTTTCATTTGTTCTTTACATTAATATAAATATTTTACAACTTCTTTTGAAAGGCTGTGAGTGTGTTTTCAAAAGCTATTGAACTGGAACTGTCTGTGTCCATCAAAACAGCCTTAGACCTTTGATACTGAACTTTTTCAGTTAATATGACTTCATTAAACACTTTTCATTTGTTCTTTACATTAATATAAATATTTTACAACTTCTTTTGAAAGGCTGTGAGTGTGTTTTCAAAAGCTATTGAACTGGAACTGTCTGTGTGCATCAAAACAGCCTTAGACCTTTGATACTGAACTTCTTCAGTTAATATGACTTCATTAAACACTTTTCATTTGTTCTTTACATTAATATAAATATTTTACAACTTCTTTTGAAAGGCTGTGAGTGTGTTTTCAAAAGCTATTGAACTGGAACTATGTGTATCCATCAAAACAGACTTAGACCTTTGATACTGAACTTTTTCAGTTAATATGACTTCATTAAACACTTTTCAACTGTTCTTTACATTAAGATAACTATTTTTCAACTTCTTTTAGACTGATATGAGGCTTTTTTTTCAAAAGATATTAATTTTAGAAGTGTGTCAATACAAAATAGCTTTATTAGACATTAAGGGTACAAACTACACTTTTACAGTAAATATTACTATATTAAACACTATAAGTGTGTTCTTTACATTGAGATAAATATTTTGCAACTTCTTTTAGACTGATATGATGCTTTTTTCCAAAGATATTAATTTTAGAAATGTGTCAATACAAAATAGCTTTATTACAGTTGAAGGGTAAAAAGTATCCTGCAGGCAATATTTGTACATTAAACACTATGACTATATTCTTTACATTGAGATAAATATTTTGCAACTGCTTTTACACTGATATGATAATTTTTTCCAAAGATATTAATTTTAGAAGTGTGTCAATACAAAATAGCTTTATTAGACATTAAGGGTACAAACTACACTTTTACAGTAAATATTACTATATTAAACACTATGACTATATTCTTCACATTGAGATAAATATTTTGCAACTTCTTTTACATTGATATGATGCTTTTTTTCCAAAGATATTAATTTTAGAATTGTGTCAATACAAAATAGCTTTATTACAGTTTAAGGGTAAAAAGTATCCTTTTCCAGGCAATATTTGTACATTAAACACCATGACTATATTCTTTACATTGAGATAAATATTTGTAAACTTCTTTTAGACTGATGTGAGGCTTTTTTCCAAAGAAATTAATTTTAGAAGTGTGTCAATACAAAATAGCTTTATTAGACATTAAGGGTACAAACTACACTTTTACAGTAAATATTACTATATTAAACACTATAAGTGTGTTCTTTACATTGAGATAAATATTTTGCAACTTCTTTTAGACTGATATGATGCTTTTTTCCAAAGATATTAATTTTAGAAAGTGTGTCAATACAAAATAGCTTTATTACAGTTTAAGGGTAAAAAGTATCCTTTTCCAGGCAATATTTGTACATTAAACACCATGACTATGTTCTTTACATTGAGATAAATATTTGTAAACTTCTTTTACACTGATATGAGGCTTTTTTCCAAAGAAATTAATTTTAAAAGTGTCAATACAAAATAGCTTTATTAGACTTTAGGGGTACAAACTATACTTTTCCAGTCAATATTACTATATTAAACACTATAAGTGTGTTCTTTACATTGAGATAAATATTTTGCAACTTCTTTTAGACTGATATGAGGCTTTTTTCCAAAGATATTAATTTTAGAAGTGTGTCAATACAAAATAGTTTAATTAGACTTTAAGGGTACAAACTATACTTTTACAGTAAATATTACTATATTAAACACTATAAGTGTGTTCTTTACATTGAGATAAATATTTTGCAACTTCTTTTAGACTGATATGAGGCTTTTTTCCAAAGATATTAATTTTAGAAGTGTGTAAATACAAAATAGCTTTATTACAGTTTAAGAGTAAAAAGTATCCTTTTCCAGGCAATATTTGTACATTAAACACTATGACTATATTCTTTACATTGAGATAAATATTTTGCAACTTGCTTTTACACTGATATGATGCTTTTTTCAAAAGATATTAATTTTAGAAGTGTGTCAATAAAAAATAGCTTTATTACACTTTAAGGGTACAAACTACTCTTTTACAGTCAATATTACTATATTAAACACTATGAGTATGTTTGAGTATGTTTGATTAACCAGTAATTTATGTTTTGTATCTGTGTATTATTTATGTTTTAAAGTACTACCATAATAATGATAAATCAATGACAACTGCATACATGACTATAAATGATTATGATTTTTTTTATAAAAACAAACAAAATAATGTTCAAAATAATAAGAAAGTAAAACACGAATATATAGTTGCCTTTGAAGAAGATTTTATAGTAAAATTGATAATAATACAGCATAATATAAGCATGTCTCACTCCACAAATATAATCATACATGAACAAAGAGCAGAAAGGGTGTGCGCTTGCTAGTAAAAAAGTATGCTGTATGAGAAAATTTAGGAATGTGTTTACATGTATGGAAATTTATATTTCAAGCTGAAGAATATGTGTCACATGGTAAATGTTACATTTCTCAGAATATCTATAAAATGTATGGCGAAGGGCTTTTGCCTGTATATATAGTGAGACGATAGCAGAAATCAGGAGCGGTCTCCTGAAGAGGCTATCTCCTTGGTTGTACAATAAAGTAAAAATACTTCTGTAATCAAAGATCTTTGACAAGTCATTTTTTTACATAGAGCATAAACCACAACACTTTCTTAAAGTAAAAGAGGTTGTTATTGAAAACCCTTACATTGTTCATATCACTTCACTTGCATCCTAATTATGAAAAAAAAAAAGAAAAAAAAAAAACATTTTAGGTGTTTTAAATGTTTTTGTAGATAATAAAAAGTCAACTACCCAATATCACAAATATTTCAACCTCCCAAATGCAAGTATTTCTTCCCCCAAAATTCATTCACATAAAAGACCAGCAGAGGACAACAAGCAACACAACAATATGAAGCCTATACCAAATACTAAAAAAGTGTAAAGCATTTACATAACATATCAAATAGGCAAAACATTTTTTCTTACAATGTAAGAACACTTTCAGCATAAGCTCCTCTAACTGAATAGCTTACAGACACAAATCACAAGTCCATGGTTCTTCCTGTGCTGGCACTTTAATGTTGAGACGATACCACCTCAGACAAATTTCACATTGAACCTGGAAGGAAAATAGGAAATGTTGTTAGATTTATTTGCACAGTGTTGTAATTATTAAATGTAGTTGTGAAAACACATGCTTTCACTTAAAACGAAAAGTCAACAGCCGGATAAACAATACCCAGTCGTAGAGCACATCTACTGGATCTCTTTGTCTGTATCCACAGTTTGAGCATTGATCATCTTTGTGACGTATTTCTTTGCGTTCACACTTAACGCATTGCTCCTCTTTTGGGGGTAATTCTTTTTGGGGGCAGTGTGTGATTATGGTAGTCTTACACAACATGAACTTTGCTTAGTTTCCATTATTACTGTTTTGGATCTACACATGCTAAATATCTTTTTTAAAACAGACTATCATACCCGAATTTTTGGCATGCCTTTTCATTTCATTTCATTTGTACCACTCAGAGAGTCAAGCATGAAAAGGGTGTCAGTCTGAGCATATACAAACTAAATTGGATAAAAAGAAACAAATAAATTAGCAAATAAATGTCACTGAAAGATCAAACATGTCTAAATGGGCATATGTAGTAGCTTATCATTGAAATTAGCACTCTTTTACTTACCACAAACCTCCAGTGATTTTTGGTGATATTGACAAAAGTGATGACCCCATCATATTGCTCTAAGTTGACCTGTTTATCAAAAATTTAAAAGATCATGTCTGTGCAGTGTACATGTGAAAATTAAATATCATAAGTAGTTGCACTCACTTTTCAAAATCCTTGCTGTTCCATCTGCTCTCTTGTGCCATTTAAAATGACACCTGTGGTGTCATGGCTTAGCTGGTAGAGATTTGCATCCTCCTTATTAAGTACAGTTCTGAAATAGCACTCAATAGTCTAAAATGATAAAGCATTTCAATTTGAATCACATTACTTGATTGACATACATTGAGGACAACATTTACTGTTACATACAAATATAATTGTAATTATGCATTTAGATTTTTGTTCTGTAATGTGTACCTCTCCAAATAACCATTCATGTGGCCTCAGTGCATTGAATTCCTTGTGATGTAAAAGGAACTCGAGATCCTGGCTAGGAGACTGAACAATTACAACAACTAGCAGCTCTGTATGTTCCTTCTTCTTCAATAGTATCTGGATCTGTAATGATATGAAGTTCATAGAGTAAATAATAGCGTACCTTCATATATGCAATTAATAGTTTAACGTTTTGTTCTAATGACTTCATTACCTGTTCATCTACATGGAGTCCATCTGCAGGAGGCTGACATGCATCAGAACTTGAAGTTTCCACTTCCACATCCTTCTTGATCCTCTTTTTGGGGAGCAGGTATTTTATGTGGAACAGAAAAGAATTTGGATTCGGTGGATGGGAAACGGTCTTCCTTCTTCTTCCAAGTTTCTTGAGATTGATCAAGGTTCAAAGGTGCCTCAGGTTGCCGCAAAAGCTTTTGAGGAAGTTACATGCTTGATGATATGCTCTGTATACCTCGCTTGTAGAGACTTGTGCATTCTTTCTTATGAAGGTCCCTGGTTTTGACTTTTCTTTCTTTATGCATTATGGAATGTTTGACAATTCCAAACCACCTTTCAATGTGACAGTTGGCATCTCTTGTTTTTGGTTGTTTCTTTGTTGTCTCCATGTACTGTTCATGACATTCATCCATCAGGTCTCCCAACAGCAAGCCACTCCAAAGAGGAAAGATAGCAAGGTACATATCAAAGAGGACTCAAAGAGGACTGTGAGAATGCCTGGACAAAAGTATGGGTTGTCTTCTGTTGCCAACCCTGTGTCATCATCAACCATTTCTTCCTTCACCTCTTTCATAATCTGCTGAAAAAAGGCATAGAATGGTGATTTGCCACTGATGGTCGTTGCATGTGTTCTGTCTTCACTTTCACACATTTCCCAGTCTTCAGATTGGGGAGTTTCTTCCAGTGGCTCCTCTTTGGATCTTGAAATGACACTCTCCAAAATACGCAGACTTTCTTTGACGAGGTCTGTGTTTTGTTGGGTTGTGAGCAAGGCACATAATGCACGGAACACCTTTCTTTATTAAGTCATGTTGCTGGCATT
Source organism: Megalobrama amblycephala (assembly GCF_018812025.1). NCBI lineage: Eukaryota > Metazoa > Chordata > Actinopteri > Cypriniformes > Xenocyprididae > Megalobrama > Megalobrama amblycephala. The sequence goes on from NC_063067.1 coordinate 30,775,454, forward strand.
TTGAAGTCTTGCGAAAGCATATGTGGCAAAGTATCTCAGTCCTTTGTCATCTGTTTGCCTACAGATTGCCTGTCTGACAGCTTTCAGGATGTGAGCAGAGCAAATGTGTAGTACAGTATATGACTTCATTTCATCCACTGATTTTTTGTTCATGCAGAAGTCATATGCTCTGTTGAGGTAAGTGCTGATGTGCTCTTTGTTGAAAGCGAGCATCACACTTTGTATTAAAGCCCAGCTATAATCAGTTTCGACCTGGTGAATTTTTATTTGGGTGTACTTTGATAAATGCAAAGTGAATTGCATGAGCCAAAATGTGATTGGTGGTACTGAGTGCTTCATTGGAGAGCGTTTCACAAATAGGCAGTGGTGGTGCATCTCGACCTGCATTTCCTGGAAGAGTGAGCGCATAGTACAACACCGGTTTTGGCTGTTCTGGAATGTTTGACACTACACCACCAGTGGCATCAAGATAGAGGGACACAGGAGACTTACTTCGCAAATGATGCACAAGAATGCTGATCCCCCAACTCAGAGTACAAATGAACAATGAACCGATTCACACTGAAATGCTGTATGTAGCCTGGTATTTTGAAGTATTTTTCGTCAATGTCCTTAAATATTGTCTGCCTTAAGGATATTTCCATCTTGATGTTAGAGTGTTTAATGAAGTCATATTAACTGAAAAGTTCAGTATCAAAGGTCTAAGGCTGTTTTGATGAACACACACAGTTCCAGTTCAATAGCTTTTGAAAACACACTCACAGCCTTTCAAAAGAAGTTGTAAAATATTTATATTAATGTAAAGAACAAATGAAAAGTGTTTAATGAAGTCATTTTATCTGAAAAAGTTCAGTATCAAAGGTCTAAGTCTGTTTTGACACACATAGTTCCAGTTCAATAGCTTTTGAAAACACACTCACAACCTTTCAAAAGAAGTTGTAAAATATTTATATTAATGTAAAGAACAAATGAAAAGTGTTTAATGAAGTCATATTAACTGAAAAGGTTTAGTATCAAAGGCTTAAGGCTGTTTTGATGGACACACACAGTTCCAGTTCAATAGCTTTTGAAAACACACTCACAACCTTTCAAAAGAAGTTGTAAAATATTTATATTAATGTAAAGAACAAATGAAAAGTGATTAATGAAGTCATTTTATCTGAAAAAGTTCAGTATCAAAGGTCTAAGGCTGTTTTGATGCACACAGACAGTTCCAGTT
>NC_063067.1:30777672-30815692 GCF_018812025.1 Megalobrama amblycephala
TATATAATACATATATATGATGAATTTCTATGAAACGGAGATGTTCAGAATGTCTAGCACTTTTTGTATGTTCGTGTATGCGGGTAGACTACTGTTATTCAACTAAGACAAGGCAAAAACGTTTTTTTCATTCTCTGTCACCTTTCAACAGTACACAGTATGATAAATGTTACAAAACAAAACAAAGGTACACTCACTGGGGACTTATAGAAAGGCATTGTATAGAACCAGGAACATTTGGTGCCAGTCCACCAAGAATATTGTTATACAGATAGGAAAAGATTTCACACCACAACTGTGTGGGGCAGTTTTTTAGGGGGTCACAACAATCACATTTCAAAAAACTGATAGAAGAAATATTGTGATAGATCAAGCAAAAAACACACACAAAAAAACACAAAGAATAAAGACCTTCAGAAGACTCAAATGAATTTACTCAGTCCTCCTTGACTTGTCAATTTGAGGATTACACAAGACTTAATATCATTCTCATGAGTTCATACATCTACAGTAAAGTCACTGAAGTTCAAAATTACCTTTGCAATGACTGCAAAGGAACTGCATTTGTCCACATCAGCAGCCTGACACGGCATCTCTTTGGAAGTCTAAAATCAAGAGACGAACAGTCATCGAGAGTTTGTATCTAATGCACAAAACAAACGGACCTGCTAATGTCTGAACCTTACATGGTGAGGATTACACAGGACCGTGCGTCTCAATACTACTACTTAATATCATTCTCATGAGTTCATATCTAATGCACAAAACTAACAGACCTGCTAATGTCTGAACCTTACATGGTGAGGATTACACAGGACCTGTGAGTTTAGACACTTCAAGATATACCTCATATTAGCTTATATTGATAAATAAGGTCAACAGAAATCTGTTTACTTGTCAGTTTCTAACATTTTGAATAGGACTGAACAAGTTGAAATAGTCAAGTCTAAATAAGTCTCATCTTGTCAATTATCAATCGTGAGAGTGGCGTCCGATAAAGTGATGTCACTAGGTCGACTGGCTCAAATCTGACTGGAAAAAACATAACATTATATGACCCCTTTAACCACTCTATACTACTATTTCTACTTAAGATAACTTTATATAAACTTTATATAACTACCTTGCTTCTCCATGGCCAATCCGAATTACCATAGTTATAAGTGATTTCTTCCCCTGAACCAATATCTTTGAGTGCGAATAAACACAGATGGGGTCTTCCATCCACTCTTGTAACTTTAATTTTGCTGTTTGGGTTCACTTCGTCGTCATTTACCAGTCTCCCTAGTGATCCGTCCTCTCTGGCAGCATCCACACTAAAATATCAAGTATACAATAACAATGACACATTGTACTGTAAGGGAACGGATTGAGCATATTGAATGTTAGCATGTCGGAAGTACATCCCTCCAACAATTCAAAATATTCATCAAACAATAAAAATTAATACTTTTTTTTTAACTACTTCAACTGATAATGAGGTAGCAGAGTTTGCATCTCTGTTTAAATACACATTTCGGTTACATACCATAACTGTTGTCCATTGAACTGAAAATCAAACATAAAAACTTTGAGTGCGTTATGGTAAATTCTCTCTCGGTTTTCTTGTTCCTTTTTAGTAATGACTTCCCCTCTGTACTCAAAGAGGAAATCTCCTTTTTCAAAGGGCCGGCAGCTGAACACACCCCGACCTAAAGACACACATGATAACCAAATGAGAGTAATAAACTTTAAACAATGCAGAGCTGTCAAATAGTAGTAGAAATTGAAATAATTAACTGATCAAAAAAAGTTAATAAATTTAATTTGATGTTTTTTGTGGTTATTTAAAAAAAAAAGTCAATTAAGTGGTGGAACGGCTTCTTCACTACCAATTTATTTCTATGGATTAATCCATGAACATTTTCTATTATAATTAAAGTAGGGCTGGGCAATTAAACGATAACGATAATTATCGTTATATAATTTCACGATAAATGCTCGATAATGTTTACGTGCCAAGAGCAGAAAACTCATTTGAACCACACGCGACACAGACCACTTATCCCCTCGATCAATGTCCAAATGGCAGCGCAAGCTCCCCGGGTGAAAAAGGCGTAGTATTAAATGTATTAAAATATATACTTGAAATACAAATAGTATATTTATAATACAATTGTATTACCAACATTCTTATTTGAAGTGCATTAAAAATATTTTGAATAGCATTTTAATATATTTCTAAAAAGTATACTAGAAGTACATTGATAATAAACATATGCTTAATTACACTTTAAGCTTTTAGTGCGTTTACTGCAATATATTTTTAATATTTATGTATTTATCATTTCAATATTTTAGATTTTTTTAATGAATGTATCAACGCATGTATTATAAACATTTGTCAACAATTATTTAGCATTGCAATAAGCATACTTATAATTAATGTTGTTTTTTTGTTATACTTGTAAAAGGCAACTTAAAAGGCCGTTGTCCATTACTTGTTTTTACTACTGAAATTCCCACGATTTCAACATTATATTTTTTGAAATACATCAGATTAATTTTCCAAAGAGTAAATTAAAGCACAAAATTAAACGTGCCGCTATTTTAAGCGGGTTAAAAAGGATAACTATAATGTATGGCGGAATTACTAGTTTTACTATGCATAACCTCATCTGCATATCATTTCCATGCACGTTCCCATCCACGTGACACTATGGTTAACACCGTCAAAGGTACAAGACATTGGAAAATATTAGATACGGACTATAAATGCCATTTGTGCAATACACTACAGTGATAAAAATCATCCAATATCCTCTTTATGTTTTAGAACATATCTGTAACAAATGGAGACTCAGGCGGGAGATCCAAGTGCAGCATTTATTTACAAGTGAGAGTGGTCGTACAGGCAGGGTCAAAACAGGAACAAACAGGAACAGTGAGGAACAGGCAGAGTCGTAGTCAAGGGACAGGCAAAGATCAGGACAGGCAGCAACGGGTCAAAAACAAGAAACACACAGGAACGATAACAAGCAGGCAGACAGGATAGAAACGCTCAGAAATGACACAATGGTAATCAAGACTTCGCGATTGGATGGTGTGAGTGAGAGTCCTTTTATAGTCCAGGTAACAAGCTGCAGCTGGGTGTGGTGATTAGTGAGGAGTGTGTGCATGGCTGTATGTGGCGACAGGTGATTGGTGTGGAGTGAACATGTGACTGGCAGGGAGGATTGTGGGAAGTGTAGTCCGGGAACTGACAGGAGCAGACTGTGATCATGACAATATCAAAATATAGCTGCAAGCAGCAATTCGGGGCCAAGCCCCAGAAGGGGCAGTAGCGCAATACGGAGCAGGAAGAGCAAAAACAGCAGAAATTGAATGTACATGCAAAACAGCTGGTTCAGAAGGACAGGTGGAAATGAAATGAAAATCAATAGAAGTTCAGAGAATGAACAGGGAATGAACTAAAAACACTTGTATCTCATTCAAGAGGAATAAAGATTAGTACAATGCTTATTTGGATAAAAAAGGTATCAAAATGACTCATTACACACAATTGTATAAAGGAACCCCACACGGGATTCGAACCCACGACCTCCGAGTCCAGTGTCCATTTCTCATCTCATTGCACCACTGTGCAGGTGAATGTTGGCACACCTGCCGAAGTTCATTAGTTCATGTGAAAATGAACTCAAAATGAAGAATTTTTATAAAACTGCACTGAATGTTATATTTAATAACTACTTTAGATCATTCTGCAGCTCATCATGCTGTAGCGCAATACAGAGCAGGAAGAGGAAAAACAGCAGAAAATGAACAAACATGAAACAGCTGGTTCAGAATTACGGGCGAAAATGAACTCAGAATGTACATAAGCTTAGATGAAAATGAACACAGCATGAAACAAAAAGCATTTATTTCTAATCCAAGAGGCAGTAAAGGAATCAAAACACACTATTTCATAAAACCGCTCCACCTGGGATTCGAACCCACTATCTTGGGGTGCAGAGCTCATCAGGTAACTGGCTTTACACATTGAGCTACTTGAGGATGCACATTCAACAATCTGTGGAAGAGAACTTTTAGTGTAAGAAAGAATTTACAAAAAAGCATTACTTAGCATGCTAACCATATTAGCATGCTAAGCTAACTTAATGCTAATGAAGCTCATGGTTAACTTGATAGCTGAAGAGCCACATTAAAGAGAATGACAACTGGTTAGCATGCTAAGCAATTAGCATGCTAAGCTAACTAGCATAAGACAACAAACACAAGCAAGGTCACATTCAGAGATGAATATCTTGGGAATGGTAGCGAATATCAAAAATCCGTTCAGTCATTTCTGTGCGGCTCGGTCCAAAGATCACCTGAGCTGATTTTGGACAAAATTGGACAAAAATTGTAGGAGGAGTAGTGAAAAATGGAATACTGTACTTTTCAAAATGGCCACTACTGTACTGGGTGGAGTCTTAATGTAAGATATTGAATGTGATCAGTATGAAGAGAGGAATCAGTTGTATTGACATTCATTTTTCTGGAACAAAGGGTTCAAAAGTTATAACCTTTACAAAAGTGAATATTTGAACTGGTGGTGGCGCTATAGACTTAGTCCTAGATACTCCAAAGTTGGTCAAATTACTTTTAATTACTATCACTACAAGCATGCCAAATTTGATAATTTTCCTTCTTATGGTTCATTGATTACCATACAGGGGGAAGAAGAATAACTACGAATTTGGACATAAAGGAATTGCATGTGATAGCTTCAGATTAGACCAGTTTTAGGCAGAATGCCTAGAACAGACACAAGTTCTGCATCTTTTCCTGCCACAGTACCTCATGCGGTCTGGGCATGTGTCACACTGAGTTTCGAACCCACGATGCAGAGCATTCGGGATCCGTGGCGTAACACATTGAGCTAATCAGCCATGCAAGTTCATCAGTATGCTAAGCAGAGGTTTCAGTGTGAGAAAGAGTTCACAAAAAAAAAAGCTTCATAGCATGTTAACCATATTAGTATGCAAAGTTATTTAATGCCAACTAAGTTTTGGTTAACCTGTTGACTGAAGACCACATTAGAAAGAATAGCAATAGTTTAGCATGCTAAGCAATTACTGTGCTAAGCTAACTAGTATAAGACAACAAACACAAGCAAGGTCACATTCAGAGATGAATATCTCGGGAATGGTAGCGAATATCAAAAATCCGTTCAGTCATTTCTGTGCGGCTCGGTCCAAAGATCATCTGAGCTGATTTTGGACAAAATTGACCAAAATTTGTGGGAGGAGTAGCGAAAAAACTGTTTTTGATTTAATTCAATATGGCAGACAGGTACATTTAAGGAAAATGACAAATGACACATTGTCGGAATCGGCATAAACCAGGGAATAAAATGACATAAAGCAGACAAATTTTGGATAATGTTTTCAAAAGTTATAAGCAATTTTGCAAAAATCATTATATCTGTGGAACACTAGGTGGCGCTGTGCTGAAACTTCTCATGTACCTTCAGGACACTCTGATGGTCATATGTACCAAATTTTGTGATGATATGTCAAATTGTTTAAAAGTTATTGCAATTTATGACAAAATTCAAAATGGCGGACACGTGGTTCATCCGATGTTGACGAATTTGATATCCTCGGATTCGGCATGGCACAGGGAATCCATAGACACCAAGATCTTGATTTTCTAATAAAGTGTTCAAAAGTTATTGGCCAAAATAGCCATTTTTCAGATCTCATGACCTGTAGGTGGCGCTGTTCCCAAATTTGGCATGGAACCTCAGATCATGGTCTTGATCAAGTGTACCAATTTTAGTTTTGATTGCTCAAAGTTTGGCCGAGATACAGCCTCTATAGCAATTTTGGGTCAACCTCGTTAACTTCGTGACATCATAACTTTTGAACAAAGATGAATAAAAAAAATCTGTTCAGTCATTTCTGTGCGGCTCAGACCAAAGATCACCTGATCAAAGTTTGGACAAAATTGGACAAATTTTGAAGGAGGAGTAGCGAAAAAAACGGAATACTGTACTTTTCAAAATGGCCACTACTGTACTGGGTGGAGACTTAATGTAAGATATTGAATGTGATCAGTATGAAGAGAGGAATCAGTTGTATTGACATTCATTTTTCTGGAACAAAGGGTTCAAAAGTTATAACCTTTACAAAAGTGAATATTTGAACTGGTGGTGGCGCTATAGACTTAGTCCTAGATACTCCAAAGTTGGTCAAATTACTTTTAATTACTATCACTACAAGCATGCCAAATTTGATAATTTTCCTTCTTATGGTTCATTGATTACCATACAGGGGGAAGAAGAATAACTACGAATTTGGACATAAAGGAATTGCATGTGATAGCTTCAGATTAGACCAGTTTTAGGCAGAATGCCTAGAACAGACACAAGTTCTGCATCTTTTCCTGCCACAGTACCTCATGCGGTCTGGGCATGTATCACACTGAGTTTCGAACCCACGATGCAGAGCATTCGGGATCCGTGGCGTAACACATTGAGCTAATCAGCCATGCAAGTTCATCAGTATGCTAAGCAGAGGTTTCAGTGTGAGAAAGAGTTCACAAAAAAAAAAAGCTTCATAGCATGTTAACCATATTAGTATGCAAAGTTATTTAATGCCAACTAAGTTTTGGTTAACCTGTTGACTGAAGACCACATTAGAAAGAATAGCAATAGTTTAGCATGCTAAGCAATTACTGTGCTAAGCTAACTAGCATAAGACAACAAACACAAGCAAGGTCACATTCAGAGATGAATATCTCGGAAATGGTAGTGAATATCAAAAATCTGTTCAGTCATTTCTGTGCGGCTCGGTCCAAAGATCATCTGAGCTGATTTTGGACAAAATTGACCAAAATTTGTAGGAGGAGTAGCGAAAAAACTGTTTTTCATTTACTTCAATATGGCAGACAGGTACATTTAAGGAAAATGACAAATGATACATTGTCGGAATCGGCATAAGCCAGGGAATAAAATGACATGAAGCATACACATTTTGGAAAGTGTTTTCAAAAGTTATAAGCGTTTTTGAAATAATCATTACATCTGTGGAACAGTAGGTGGCGCTGTGCTGAAACTTCTCAGGTACCTTCACGACCTTCTAAAGGTCATACATACCAATTTTTGTGAAGATATGTCAAATTGTTTAAAAGATATCGCAATTTATGACAAAATTCAAAATGGCGGACACGTGATTCATCCAATAGTGACAGAATCGGTATCGTCGGATTCGGCATGATCCAAGGAATCCATAGACACCAAGATCTTGATTTTCTGACAAACTGTTCAAAAGTTATTGGCCAAAATAGCCATTTTTCATATCTCATGACCTGTAGGTGGCGCTGTTCCCAAGTTTGGCATAGACCCTCAGACCATGGTTCTGATGAAGCGTACCAATTTTTGTTTCGATTGCTCAAAGTTTGGCCGAGATACAGCCTCTATACTAATTTCGGGTCGACCTCGTTAACTTCGTGACATCATAACCTTTGAACAAAGATGAATAAAAAAAATCTGTTCAGTCATTTCTGTGCGGCTCAGTCCAAAGATAATCTGATCAAAGATTGGACAAAATTGGACAAATTTTGAAGGAGGAGAAGCGAAAAAAACAAATACTGTACTTTTCAAAATGGCCGCTACTGTAATGGGTGGAGACTTAATGTAAGAAGTTGAATAGCATCAGCATGAAGAGACGAATCAGATGAACTAAATTAAATTTTTCTATGACAAACAGTTCAAATGTTAAAACCGTTAGAATGTTGAAATTTTGAACTGGTGGTGGCGCTATAGAGTTGGTTCTAGAGACTCCAAATTTGGTCCAATCACTATTCATGAGCATCTCTACAACTGTGCCAAATTTCATCATTTTCTCATGTTCCGTTGATAAGGCTGCCATAGACTCCCATTCGGGAGGAAGAATAATAATAATAAAAGGGAAAACGTACAATTACAATAGGGGCTACAGCCCCTTCGGGGCTTGGCCCCTAAATATCCATTAAAACAAAATTGTTTAAAATAGCTTCAGATAAAGGTTTTAATATAGAGTTGATTTATTAATTTCCACTGGCCAAATAGTATTTTAATAGTTTAAAACAATTCGAATTAAATTTATGCAGTTTTGCTGATAAGGTGAACATATCTTTTAGGAAGTTATGCTATTTTTAGTGGAAGCGTATAGGCCTACTTATTTATTGCAGTGTAATCGTCTGTCTCGGCGCGTCACTGACAAAGTATTTTAAAAAAGGAAATGTGCAAATCTTACCGTTTTCCTCAAATTATATCCTTCAAATACAGTAACTGTTTGAAGATCCTTCACACGACATCAACACCTCCTGCAGCTGTGGTTGTACAGTAAGATATTATTGGACCTATTCAAACTGGACAACGGACCGAATCCACCGAATCCAGCAGTGTCTTCCATAATATCCAAGTTAAGTGTGCATCACTGATCATCGTTCTCACTAGAATATTTTGTCATAACATCTGCAGTTTAGTTTAAAGAGGAATTATTGTGCACCTATCACTCCTCGCTGTCATTAAAACAGCGTGTCACAGGAAAACTGATCGAAAGTAGCACATCTGCTATCTAAATTCATATTATTTTTGTTTAACTTCTCCGTAATGATTGCATAATGTAATTTCAGTGCTTATCGCCATTAGTGAAAGTGTAGCCTAATATTAATGTAAATCAAAATGAAAACGTGAGTTTCCATGCAAGTTTAAATCATTCTTTTATTTATTTAAACTGTTATTGTGAACATGCACTGTATTTATGATTATGACTCATAATTAGGATTTAAAGTGGTTTTCCTTCATCTGCCGTCAGTCCCTCAGCTCACCATCGGTGTCGCCAATTCCCTTCGTCTCCAAAATGTTCGTACGCATGGGTCAAACTTTGCGTGTAGGTGCGCACATTTTCCCGTCAAGTTTTTCTTTATAAATCCCACCTTTTGCGCAGGAACTGGCGTACGCACGTTTTCAGCCCCGTTTTGTGCGTACGCACGCTTTATAAATGAGGCCCCTGGTTTCTACAACTTTCACTTAGGGGCAAAAATCTGCCTTAAACTTCAAAGAAAAAAAGATGCGAAATTTACCATGCTAATTATCGATATCGGCTGATATTAAACAGTTATCATGATCCAACATAGCTTCTATTTTAAGCAGCTGACAAAAGGTTCTCCTCCCATGAAGAAATTCTCTATCTCTCCAGAATCAACTGTGAGAGATAAAGCAGTCCTTCTCACTGTAAGAGATAAAGAGACCGTGTCATATCATATGCAGAATAAAATTTAACATGTCTTGTATCGATACCTAAAAAAAGTATGTTGGTGCTCCACTTGCACTTTTTGCACAAAAGTCGTAGTTAATAGTTAGTTAAGAGGTGGAAAATATTTACAGTTGTTAGAACATACAATATATTGCAGTACTTTTGTTATAAAAGCCTGATTAAAGTAAGCTTGATGTTTGAAACTGGCAGGGAAGTCTTAATCTAGCCTTTGCAGTTGTATGTAATGGTTTTCACATGTATTGCATTCGCAACAATGTTTTATTTGACTGTACTTTTCTAGTTTCAGATGGTCCGAAAGACTACTGTTAAAGATGGAAATGTCCCGATTCTTGATATGTCTTTAAATGTGGACAGAGGATAACTGACGTCTCTCTATGGCAGGGCGAAGCCTTAGCTGGGCTTCATTAAGTCATGGAAGGTGTAGATAACGCTAAAAACATGCATTTTACAGGTAGCTAAGCTTATACTAGACTATTATAATCTATTATTCAGTTAAAGTGGCTTAAAGTAAATTACATAACTTTTTGTACTGTTAACTGTGATTTGTTAAGAAACTATAACACAAAGGAACAATAGTTTTTTTTGAAGGCATCTTAGATGGTACAAAGGCTGCGTACATGTTCCCTTTGGCAGTCTAATAAACAAAGATAGCCAGTGTCCGGCATATACTGCAATTGACAGTTTCAAAATTTTTAACCGTGACACATGGCCAAAAGATGAAGACATTCAACTAGGTTATGGCAGTGAGCAAGTGCATGTTCTTCTACAACATTTTCAAGAAGTGCTGTAAAGGTAAGATGTTACCCCATTACACTGTAGATTGTTTAGATGTTTATGGATATCATTATTTATAACTGTGTGCTTTGGGTTAGAGGGGGATGCCAGACAGACAAAGTTCAAGGGGAGTGGAAAAAGTCTGAAGACACTTGTAAGGCAAACATTTCAAGACGAGTCTTACAGCAGCTTGTGGCAAACTTTGTCCACCAAAAGCCATACATTGTTGAGTTAGAAGGCAATTTATAATTTGCCCATTTCTGCAGTTCTTTATGTAATAATATTTTGCCAACTCGGGTATATATTTAATCCGATCAGTTGTTTGTTTCATTTCCAGAACATACTGCACCTTGTCGAGATGATGCTGATTCTACTTATCCACTGCACAGTGCGAGAGAGGATTCTGGACTGATCTGCATCAAAAACTCCACCAGAAGCAGTCTGCACATATCCACCACAGAGGATCTTATCAGAATCAGCACTGAGAGACCTTCTCTGGAGAGATTTGATCCCAGCAAATGCATAGAGAAGTCTTCAAGTAAACATTCAAGAAGACCACACTACAAAGCCTTCAAAAGGTTGAATTATATATATTTTTAATTTGTAGTCTTTTAAAAAGGCATCTGAAATAATGAACTAAGTACAATAGTTTTGTCAAAAATATAAATTTATCAATATCTGAAATGCTTCTAAAACTCATTTTCCGCAGAACAGATACACAATACCAGCTGCGCTTTCTTGCACTCTAATTTTTCCGACAGTTTACCCACCGTTCCATTTTCTCCGGATGAACACTGTTGGTGCTACAGGGCTTCAATTTCGGTGTGCGATTGTGCGTACTGTGCTTAATTTTACTTATTCCTACAGATTTTTACTCGCACCCAAAAGTGCCCGCACAGTATAATGGGCCATGCGTCAGGTCTTAAAGTTAGAGCAGCCCTAAAATAGCCTACCGGCTGCCAAATTATGGAGATACTGGAAATATGAGAAAATATTACAAATATCTTTATGGCAGTTTTTACCCATGGTATCAAAGTTTAAATTGTGGCCAGTGAAAATGTTGAGTGCCTAGTAACTTCAGAAAACCACTAGCCACAGTGGCTGGTGGGCAGAAAAGTAAATGTCAAGCCCAGATTATATCTTTAAAAAAAGCAATGTAATATCATTAAAAAAAATATCATTGCATAGGCAAGCTGTTTTGAATTTTAATCATTCCTAGGATACATTTTTGATATGAAAAATATATATTTTTTTTTATTAAATGTAATTTCTTATTCAATTTTTACTCAATTTTCCTTCTTTAAAAAACTAAGGTTGTTGAACAGCCATCAACCATTGAGGAGATCATCACTGAAGGAATTTCTAATGATGAAAATGGCGATGGAATGGTGCTGTTATCAGAGACCTTTGAGGAATATGTCGTCCCTGCTGCTGTGGCCACAGCCATTGGTGAAGATTTCTTCAGCAGTCTGCCACTGAGAGTGAGTGTGGGACATACTAGCCACATACATAGACTACATAGCATTCAGTGTTTAGATGTTATAGTATGTTCTTATACTTAATATTTTATGCATACTATGCAGTTAGTTTTGTTCTTAATAAATGTGAGTGGATGTTAATGTTGATCTCAAAAAGAGTTATCAACAAATATTGGAGGAAGAAAGGCAGCAACAAATGCAGAATGATCATACACACACACACATATATATATATATATATATATATATATATATATATATATATGTATGTGTATATATACATATATAATTGATTGGCAACATTTTTAGAAGTAACATAAATCAAAGGAGAATACATTTTAGGTAGCCTGACGTGGTCATACTCAATTCTAGTCAGAATATGAGTCTGATACTGCTCCATTGGGCATTGATTATGGGGGCGTATTTCAACCGATCCAGGAAAGACCTCAATTGGATAGACCTACAACCAATCAGAGCTACAGAGTAAGTGACGTATGTTGAGCGACGCATTGTTGATGTTGTCCTCTGTTCCTCTTTTAAAATTAATGCGCTGTCGATATCTTCTATAACGGACGCGATGGCGGAATCTACACATCTCAGTTCTTCAACAACAGCCATCATTGTTGTAAACTAATTCAACCCAAGCGCGCTTTGATGACGTGGCTGATTACCTGTCAATCATCGCCCTGACAAATGTGATTGGTCTGAACAGTTTCTGTTCGGGCATAATTACTCCTCTACGGATCGAGTCCAGACCGAACTTCCCGACCTAAAAATGTTGTGGGCGGGGCTAAGTTCGGTTGGCATCCAGGCTACATTTTAGGCTGTTATGTTGTATATTCCTGTATAAATGGATTGTAATGAACAAGGTAAAGGAACAGTAGTGCTTACATTTCCGTTTGATTTATTTTAATACATTTTAATTTATAGGTTTAAAAAATGAAATCAGTCACCTGTTTTTAATGGTTTTGGAACTTCCGAAACGGCCACTGAACAGGAGTAGTACCTAGTTCCAGATATTATAAAAACAAAACATTTGAATGACAGCAACATTAAATGCCATTTCAAACATTTTATTTTGAAGTAATTTGGTCACAGTATTGGCAAAGTAAATAAATCCACATGGCCATCACTGTTCCACCTGGAAATGCACTTTTTCTGTTATTTTATGGCATAATGCACACCTCGTGTAATAAAATTATACGGTAATACTTTATAATACTGATCCTTCATTAATGAATAACTACACAGGAACAAATGAGTAATGCATTATTAACACTCTAATAACTACTATTAACTAACAAGTAACTCTGATGAATGAATTAGTAAGTAATAGTGCTCAGTTAAAGGTGGTAGTTCACTATTAACTAATCAGTAACTACTGTTTTTTCATACCTCCCAGAGAACTACTAAGAACTACTGTATACAGGTTCGTAATTAATGTGAATAATGAATAATGTATAATTAATTCTAGAGTAAAGGCCTTGGTAACACACTAGTAATGAGTGAAGTATTACCAAATACTTAAGAAGGAATTACTAATTATTTGGATCAGTATTCTAAAGTGAAAAACATGATAACTCTCTAGTAACTACTGAAGTCATTGTAAACTTTTGATGTTTTTGTAAAGTATTGGATAGTAATAACTCAAGAGTTACTATATAACTCTAAAGTAACTACTTCTTTTTGGATCAGTATTCTAAAGTGAAGATCATAGTAACCCACTAGTAATTACTTAAGTGTTACTACATCCTTCTAAAGGAACTACTAATTATTTGGGTCAGTATTCTAAAGTGAAGATCATGGTAACCCACTAGTAATTACTTAAGTGTTACCAAATATATCATAAGGAATTACTGTACAAAAACATCAAAAGTTTACAATGACTTCAGTAGTTACTAGAGAGTTATCATGTTTTTCACTTTAGAATACTGATCCAAATAATTAGTAATTCCTTTATTAAGTATTTAGTAATACTTCAGTCATTACTAGTGGTTTACCAAGGCCTTTACTCTAGAATTAATTATACATTATGCATCATTCATGTTAATTATGAACCTGTATATAGTAGTTCTTAGTAGTTCTCTTAGAGGTATGAAAAAACAGTAGTTACTGATTAGTTAATAGTGAACTACCACCTACAACTGAGCACTATTACTTACTAATTCATTCATCAGAGTTACTTGTTAGTTAATAGTAGTTACTAGAGTGTTAATAATGCATTATTCATTTGTTCCTGTGTAGTTATTCATTAATGAAGGATCAGTATTCTAAAGTGTTACCAATTATACTGGTAATACTAAATACAGATAATACTGGTTAGTACTGTAGAGTAAACTGTAAGCATTCACACTGCTGTCACTGTAATATTTCATTGTAAACAGAAGTCAAACATCTGGAACATTAAGCATTATATGATAAATAATTAGCCAAGATTAAATGTGTGCTTGAGGTCTGACGACTGGTGGAGAATATACAGTCCATATGTTGAAACTGAGTACATTTTATATATAAATACCAATAGAGCCTTATTCGTTTTGTTCCCTTCTATTACAGATCTTCAAGCAAGTTGGTGGAAAACAGGCAAGCACATGGGCTGATTGTTTGGAGGCCACAATGTTTGGTCTACGTACCAGAAAGCAGATTGCAACAAAAATTCCACCTTATCTGCAATGTGAGGTACCAGACAAATATGAGGTTAGCACAATTTCAGTTAACGAGGACACGGTTGCAGAGGAGTGCATTTCTGACTGCATTAAACGGCAGGACAGGTTGTACCAAATTGTTCAAGACAATATGTCGCAGGTGCAAAAAAAAATAAAAGAGGAAACTTGAAGGAAAGGCCGCTGTCATGCAGGTCAGGGACAGAGTGCTGAGGAAAAACACTCACAAATATTGGGAAATGACACAAATATTGCTCATAATATGCTCTCTATTGTATTGTTAATAATGTGTCCCCATACTAGTCATGTCATGTGTATATGCCCTGTTATCCATAAATGAATATGTAAAATAAGAGGTTCCGGTTTGACAGTGTTTCTCCTCCTCATAATTTCATACAAAATACTGGTTATCTATCACACAAATGGCTGCGCCAACATGTATTTAGCATAACTATTTTTACAGTAGTAACTAGGTTCACAGTAAATGTGCAAAATAATATATGGTATATTACTTCAGCTACTCGATTTGTGAAAATTATTATTTTGCTCTGTGAATCAAGTTACTAAAATCTGTTACAAGTTATTTACCAACTGAATAAGAAATATGATGCAGAATCACAACTGAAACATTGTCACCTCAGATACATAGACATACATTTACATGAATTATCAAATAAAACCGTTGTTAAGACCCTGAAATGTAAAACAAGTATATAACAAAAATACTTAATGGCCATTGGCTTGTTTACTTGGAGCTTGTCCCAATGATACACTAGCAAATCAATGGCTGTAGCCATTAAATCAAACATAGTACAGGACGCAATGATGATCTACTGTTGTGACAAAAACGCTGAAACGCTTTGTGCTCCGAGGAGCACTAATATTTTTAGTGGCGCTTCAACACAAAACAGGAAACTCATGAATATTCATGTAAGCACGAGTCTTTCTCAATTATGAACAGCTGGTGTTGAGAAATAATCAGTTCCTGTGAGAAACTGTTCCAATGGGCGGAGCATACGTGCATATTCATGAATATTCGCTCTGCTGTGGGCGTGGCTTTATTTCATTGCTTAACATTTCAAAGGGGGTGCTAAGAAAAAAAATTAATTACATTATTAACTTCAATACCCTACATTTATTGCATTTTACTTACATTTACAACATGGAAAAAACTTTAAACTTGACGTGGTGTTTTAAAACATGGCACGAGAAACTGAAAAAGCAGACGGGTTTGCAGAAAAAATCCTGACAGACCAGCCAATCACCTTCTCAAACACAGAAATGGCAGTTATCCTCATAAGGAAAAACCGGTCAGTGACCCTTATCCAGGAATCAGGTAAATGCTTCTAAATAGATTAGTTACAAAATGTAAAAAGGTTCATTTTTCATGAATAGAGGACGCTGAGAGAAAGAGTAAGGTGTAGAGTGTTATCAAGGCTGGATCTGTCAGACCGGAGAGTTTTTCCTCAGGCCGGACCAGCACAAAGACATGATGCTGAATCTCATTGACCTTGATTTTACAATTGCACAACTTACAGCATTTCAGTGTACTGTACCATGGTATTTTTAACTCATAGACAATTTTTCTTTAGTCTGTTGATTTTTATTCATGACATTTCATAGACTTCCATTGACTTTTATATCACATAAATTATATTTTCTATCACCGAACCCTAAACGTACCCAACATGTGCAAAACACTAGATCTAAATAAAATCATGTTTTGTCCCTTTTGTACTGGTCTAAAAAGGCTTATAATGTTCTCACTAGTTGAGAACTACATAATATTTCACTATATACTTGAGAACATTTGGCCCTCACAATTACAGTCAAACCTCCACACAGGGAGAGAAAGAGAAAAAGTAAAGTCACCTTTATTTATATAACACTTTTTTACAATGCAGATTGTGATTTCATTGGCCAGAGGTTACCATCTTGTCATCATGTGCCTTGGTGACGTCTTCTGATTGGACTGCTGCCACGTTTAAGACCACTGACCACTCAGCAACTACAAGTCAGCCTATTTTCTGAGGTGAGTCACTTTTTACTGTTTTACAAACTGTTTAAAAGTTAACTTTAATTTCTTCCAATAAAATAAGAGAAGTCACCTATAAGACAGTGACAAGACAGGCTGACAACAGAGGTTGTGACAGTTTTTTTTTTTTACCATTAATGAGGCTTTAGTATTTCTGAGTGTTTCTGACAGGAAAATGTATTTTCTCGTTAGCCTCATAGCATAATTGCCTAAGTCATTCATTTTCAAATGATACTTAGGCAATTATGCTATGAGGCTAACGTGTAATTTTTTAAAACTTATTTCAAATAACCTTTTAAAAATCATTAATGTAATGAAGAAATGACAACATATTCTGACAGGATTTGATGTGAGAGGAGAGTTTCTGACAATGAAATTTTATTTTCTGAATTTTTTAGCCAAAATGAATTCGATAAACCTGCACTAAACCAACTGACTGGTGAACCTGTTGGACACAGATGGTGTAGTTGAATTATTTACATACTGAATTGCAGTTGGTCTTCTGTCTTACTCTTGCACGTCTGATGCTAATTAAATCAATGTGTATTTTCTCTCACCCTCCAGAATGTGAGCTACAAGCTCACCATACAGCTGACCTCATCTGTGTGGACAACCGCACAAACCGCCGTGCAAAAACATAAGAGGTGTCCACCAGTAAAAATGAGATTGGGCAAAACGACCACCATGAGTGCACTCAGTAATGGTGAGAGAGCATTTATGGCTCCAGTCGATGGTGACACCCCACTATTTGAAATGGGTGTGACTTATTATCATTAAAAATTACATCAAAAAATATGGGCGGGGTGCTTTTTTTTTTTTTTTTTTTTTTTTTTTTGGGTTCTGGTTCTGGTTCCAAAAAAATTAAAACTGCTCCCTTTGAGTTGCTGGAAGAGGTAGAAAACAAAGCAAAATACCTCCTCAACTGACTCATGACTGGGGAAGAGGAAGACCTGTTCACAAGGGGAAGATTTATATCCCTGAAAGGAGGTGAGTAAATTATTGAATAAAATTGTATTAGCTCAATTAAATAAAACTTTAAATCAATAACAATTTAAATATTAATTTCCTTTTATCTATCCATTT
The DNA here is from genome assembly GCF_018812025.1 of Megalobrama amblycephala. Classification (NCBI taxonomy): domain Eukaryota; kingdom Metazoa; phylum Chordata; class Actinopteri; order Cypriniformes; family Xenocyprididae; genus Megalobrama; species Megalobrama amblycephala. Next base: position 30,794,996 of record NC_063067.1, read on the forward strand.
ATGGCAGAATATTAAGATAATCTTAGTCATTATTTTTATAGCTTTTTTTTTCCATAAATAAGTGAAAGGTGACCAAGTCTTTTATACATACAGGATGAATTATGATAATATTTTGATTAAAGACATGTTATTCAGATTCACAGCCAAAGTTATATAATGTCTAAGCACTAGTAATTGTATAGACCCCTTAATCGCCCATGTCACTGTGACGTCACCGCTCTAGCTGGAGGCAAAACATAAATAAGAACTAATAGCGGGTGCGCTAAAAGTTTGAGGTTTTGACTTTAAAATGTCGTCTTGTTGTGTTTTTGGCTGCCAGAATAGGAACAGGACTTTTGGTTCAAAACTAAAGTTTTACCAGATCCCGGCAGACATCCTTTTCCATCACAGAAATCAAAAAGATAATTGTGGTTGAAAGCAATACGGCGTACAGACTGGACGGAAACGATCATAAATAATGCTCGTGTTTGCAGTGCACACTTCATATCAGGTAAAATAATCGATGCATATGTAATGGTGTGTTGGTTTTATCTAGTACAAATCAGCAAGTTTCTGTTTTATAGGTGAAAAGTCGCCAACTTTCAGCGCACTAGCTAGCTTAAATGTTAAACAAACATACAGCGATAGATGTGTGTGCCATCCTTTGAATGGTCTCTTAAAATAATCCACATTGCTAGCCATAATCATAGTTAGCCCAGCGTTAGGTTACATTAGACAATAAGCCTTGACAAAATTCCCAGAACCACCCGAAAGTAATTCATATGTTGTCTAGGAAATATCCAAAACTTAAGTTAATTTACAAAAATAGCTGTCACGGTCCCTCAGAGTCAGTGACTGTACATATTCGGACAGTTCTGAACCTTCTTCTGCATCTTTGTTTAATAAATCCCTCCTAAAACATGCTAGCTTACGCTTGTCAACATTGAGTCCAGTGTCTCTTTTTGCCTCCAGCTAAGCCCCGCCCACCAGGAAACGTTGCAATGTTTACAAACTTTTAAGGGGTCTATTCACTTGCAGTGCATTAACAACAATCTTATCATTGTGATCATGCAGTTGGAGGTGTTCAGGATGACGTGGGTCACTGATGGAGAGGGACTCGTCTCTCAGGTGTGGACAGAAGGTTTTTGAGGTGTCTCTCTGGTGTGACGAGGCCCTGGTTGAGCTCAGCTTGGGAGATCAAGTTAAGATTTCCTTTCTCAATGTGATTCAGACCTTCTGCCAAATTCAACTCATCCATCTTTTCAACTGTGGAGGTACACAACATCATACACCCAATTATTCTCGAATTGATCATTCTTCATCTTCTTACTCTTATGAGTGTGTACCAAGTGGATATACATTTTTGAACTTTAATACATTCATTGGTAATTTTATAATATTGATAATACTAATGTTAAAGCACTGACTTATGTTAACTAACAATGAGCAACACATTTGATACAGTACTTATTAATCTTTGTTACAGATCATGTTAATGTTAATAAAATACAACAGTTCCACAACTTTCACTTTTATAGTGTTTTAGTAAATGTTCAAATTAGCATTAATGAGGATTAATTAGTATTTTCATTGTTGTTAACTTATGTAGTCACTAGTCAGCTAATGTTAATAGTGTTCATGTCTATTGTTATATAATGCCTTGAGTGAGACTTCTGTTTATTATATTTCAGAGGACTGAAGCTCAACCAGTCGAGGTGGTCACCATTGTAGGTGTTTCAGAGGAAGATGGAGGTGCCATGATACTGCTGTCCGACACCTATGAAGAGTACAGTGTCCCTGCAGCTATGGCCATTGACATCAGTGCTGATGAAACCCCCATCACACTGAAACTGACACACACCAATTACACTGTCCAGAGTATTCAGCAGCTGGAGGATGTTATAGAGTTCAATTTTAAATTAATTTGTGTTTTTTACTTGTTTCATTTTTTTAATTAATTGATGAATGTTCATGTTAATTTTATATTTAAATACAATGTGTTATTTTAATAATTATTGCTTTGTTTTTTTTCATGCATTTTATAAAATTAAATTAAATCAAGTCTGATGTGTTTTATCACCTCCCTACCATAAACACGAACCCTTAATTCTGCTCTGATCTTAATGCTGTATTAATGCAGCACGCCTCTAACCACCAGGCCTGACGCGGAACGCCCGCGAATGAAACGCCATTTTCATAAACACAAACACTGTCTCTATTAAACATTTTAACTCGACTCAGGAAATGTACATTACCCTCATGAAACAAGGTACACATGAAATCGACATATTTTGATGTTTTATGTCCTTGGTGACCGATTTCACCCACCTGTTTAAATAAATAAAGAGAGACAGTTGTGCTGCTTTCAGTCATGAGGTCGCTCTCTTCTCCGCGACTCATCACCATTAACCACACAGTCCCTAATCAGCACAGCGTCTTCCCCTACTGTCCACTCAGAGTACTACACATCACCATTAGGCATAATAACAGCAATTGAAACTATATTATAAACAACAAAATAATCAAATACATGGGACAAAAACAAAATTCCTTACTACACATACACATTTCTACCTAACTTTCTTTTTCTAAATATAAACATTTAATTGTAATATCTTATTTAAACAAATAATCCATTATAACTCTGTACAGTAATTAAAATTGTAAATTTATATAATACTTGTTATACTTTTTTTTAATATAAAAAATAATAATAATTGCAATGTTTTATATCACACTTGTCAACATTACCTGTAAAGTCAAGTAAACTTTATTTATAAAGCGCTTCTTAGAATACAGATTGTTTCAAAGCATCTTCACTGTCATAACAGGAAAATAATGCGAAGTTTGTTTCAGCTGTACAGCAGCTCTAGAGGAAAATAGTGTCATTGTTTAGCTTGAGTCAGTTCAGTGTTGATTCATTTCTGTTGTAAAAATCATTAGTTATTAATTTAGTTGATTTATCTGTACAGCAGCTCTGGAGAAAACAGCGATGTCATAGTCCAGCTCAGTTCAGTTCGCATACAATAGTGTCAATGCAGGCAGATCAATAATATTGTTGAATATAGCTGCAAGCAGCAATTCGGGGCCAAGCCCCAGAAGGGGCAGTAGCGCAATACGGAGCAGGTAGAGCAAAAACAGCAGAAATTGAATGTACATGCAAAACAGCTGGTTCAGAAGGACAGGTGGAAATGAAATGAAAATCAATAGAAGTTCAGATGAGAATGAACACAGAATGAACTAAAAACACTTGTATCTAATTCAAGAGGAATAAAGATTAGTACAATGCTTATTTGGATAAAAAAGGAATCAAAATGACTCATTACACACAATTGCATAATGACCACCCAACACGGGATTCGAACCCACAACCTCCAGGTCCAGTGTCCATTGCGCATGTCATTGCACCACTGTGCAGGTGACTGTTGACACAACTGCCGAAGTTCACTAGTTTATGTGAAAATGGACTCAAAAAGAAGAATTTTTATGAAACTGCACTGAATGTTATATTTAATAACTTTACTTTAGATCATTCTGCAGCTCATCATGCTGTAGCGCAATACAGAGCAGGAAGAAAAAAAACAGCAGAAAATGAACAAACATGAAACACCTGGTTCAGAATTATGGGCGAGAATGAACTCAGAAAGTACAGAAGCTTAGATGAAAATGAACACAGCATGAAACAAAAAGCATTTATTTCTAATCTAGAGGCAATAACGGAATCAAAACACACAATTTCATAAAACCACTCCACCCGAGATTCGAACCCACTATCTTTAGGTACAGGGCTCGTCAGGTACCTGGCTTTACACATTGAGCTACATTATGACACATGTTCAACATGTTGTGGAAGAGAACTTTTAGTGTAACAAAGAATTTACAAAAAAAACATTTCTTAGCATGCTAACCATATTAGCATGCCAAGCTAACTTAATGCTAATGAAGCTCATGGTTAACTTGATAGCTGAAGAGCCACATTAAAAAGAATGACAACTGGTTAGCATGCTAAGCAATTAGCATGCTAAGCTAACTAGCATAAGATAACAATCACAAGGAAGGTCACATTCAGAGACAAATATCTCGGGAACGGTAGCTAATATCAAAAATCCGTTCAGTCATTTCTATGCGGCTCGGTCCAAAGATCTTCTGAGCTGATTGTGGACAAAATAGGACAAAATTTGTGGGAGGAGTAGCGAAAAAACTGTTTTTCATTTATTTCAATATGGCAGACAGGTACATTTAAGGAAAATGACAAATGACACATCGTTGGAATTGGCATTAGCCAGGGAATAAAATGACATAAAGTATACACGTTTTGGAAAGTGTTTTCAAAAGTTATAAGCATTTTTGCAAAAAACATTATATCTGTGGAACAGTAGGTGGCGCTGTGTTGAAACTTCTCAGGTACCTTCGGGACCTACTAAAGGTCATACATACTAATTTTTGTGAAGATATGTCAAATAGTTTAAAAGATATTGAAATTTATGACAAAATTCAAAATGGCGGACATGCTTTTCATCCGATGTTGACAAATTCAATATCCCCGGATTCGGCATGGCCCAAGGAATCCATAGACACCAAGATCTTGATTTTCTAATAAAGTGTTCAAAAGTTATTGGCCAAAATATCCATTTTACAGATCTCATGACCTGTAGGTGGCGCTGTTCCCAAATTCGGCAAGGAACCTCAGATCATGGTCTTGATCAAGTGTACGAATTTTGTTTTGATCGCTCAAAGTTTGGCTGAGATACAGCCTCTATAGCAATTTTGGGTAAACCTCATTAACTTCGTGACATCATAACTTTTGAACAAAGATGAATAAAAAAAATCTGCTCAGTCATTTCTGTGCGGCTCAGACCAAAGATCACCTGATCAAAGTCTGGACAAAATTGGACAAATTTTGAAGGAGGAGTAGCGAAAAAACGGACTACTGTACTTTTCAAAATGGCCGCTACTGTAATGGGTGGAGACTTAATGTAAGAATTTGAATAGAATCAGCATGAAGAGACAAATCAGATGTACTAAATTGTATTTTTCTAGAGCAAATGGTTCAAAAGTTATAACCTTTAGAATGTTGAATTTTTGAACTGGTGGTGGCGCTATAGAGTTGGTCCTTGAGACTCCAAAATTGGTCAGATTTCTAGACATGACCATCACTACAAGTGTGCCAAATTTCATCATTTTCTCATGTTCCGTTGATAGGGCTGCCATAGACTCCCATTCGGGAGGAAGAATAATAATAATAAAAGGGAAAACGTACAATTACAATAGGGGCTACAGCCCCTTTGGGGCTTGGCCCCTAATAATAAAAGGGAAAACGTACAATTACAATAGGGGCTACAGCCCCTTTGGGGCTTGGCCCCTAATGAAAATCAATAGAAGTTCAGAGAATGAACACGGAATGAACTAAAAATACTTGTATCTCATTGAAGAGGAATAAAGATTAGCACAATCCTTATTTGGATAAAAAAGGTATCAAAATGACTCATTACACACAATTGTATAAAGGAACCCCACACGAGATTTGAATCCACGACCTCCGGGTCCAAGGTCCATTTCTCATCTCATTGCACCACTGTGCAAGTGAATGTTTCCACACCTGCCGAAGTTTATTAGTTCATGTGAAAATGAACTCAAAATGAAGAATTCTTATAAAGCTGCACTTTAGATCATTCTGCAGCTCATCATGCTGTAGTGCAATACAGAGCAGGAAGAGGAAAAACAGCAGAAAATGAACAAACATGAAACAGCTGGTTCAGAATTACGGGCAAGAATGAACTCAGAATGTACATAAGCTTAGATGAAAATGAACACAGCATGAAACAAAAAGCATTTATTTCTAATCCAAGAGGCAGTAAAGGAATCAAAACACACTATTTTATAAAACCGCTCCACCTGGGATTCGAACCCAGTAACTTCGGATACAGGGCTCTTCAGATAACTGGCTTTACACATTGAGCTACTTGAGGATGCACTTTCAACAGACTGTGGAAGAAACCTTTTAGTCTAACAAAGAATTCACAAAAAAAGCATTACTTAGCATGCTAACCATATTAGCATGCTAAGCTAACTTAATGCTAATGAAGCTCATGGTTAACTTGATAACTGAAGAGCCACATTAAAGAGAATGACAACTGGTTAGCATGCTAAGCAATTAGCATGCTAAGCTAACTAGCATAAGACAACAAACACAAGCAAGGTCACATTCAGAGATGAATATCTTGGGAATGGTAGCGAATATCAAAAATCCATTCAGTCATTTCTGTGCGGCTCGGTCCAAAGATCACCTGAGCTGATTTTGGACAAAATTGGACAAAAATTGTAGGAGGAGTAGCGAAAAAAACTGTTTTCCATTTATTTCAATATGGCGGACAGGTACATTTAAGGAAAATGACAAATTACACATCGTCGGAATCGCATAAGCCAGGGAATAAAATGACATAAAGCATACACATTTTGGAAAGAGTTTTCAAAAGTTATAAGTGGTTTTGCAATAATCATTACATCTGTGGAACAGTAGGTGGCGCTGTGTTGAAACTTCTCAGGTACCTTCAGGACCTTCTAAAGGTCATACATACCAATTTGTGTGAAGATATGTCAAATTGTTTAAAAGTTATTGCAATTTATGACAAAATTCAAAATGGCGGACACGTGCTTCATCCGATGTTGACGAATTCGATATCCTCGGATTCGGCATGGCACAGGGAATCCATAGACACCAAGATCTTGATTTTCTAATAAAGTGTTCAAAAGTTATTGGCCAAAATAGCCATTTTTCAGATCTCATGACCTGTAGGTGGCGCTGTTCCCAAATTTGGCATGGAACCTCAGATCATGGTCTTGATCAAGTGTACCAATTTTAGTTTTGATTGCTCAAAGTTTGGCCGAGATACAGCCTCTATAGCAATTTTGGGTCAACCTCGTTAACTTCGTGACATCATAACTTTTGAACAAAGATGAATAAAAAAAATCTGTTCAGTCATTTCTGTGCGGCTCAGACCAAAGATCACCTGATCAAAGTTTGGACAAAATTGGACAAATTTTGAAGGAGGAGTAGCGAAAAAACGGAATACTGTACTTTTCAAAATGGCCACTACTGTACTGGGTGGAGACTTAATGTAAGATATTGAATGTGATCAGTATGAAGAGAGGAATCAGTTGTATTGACATTCATTTTTCTGGAACAAAGGGTTCAAAAGTTATAACCTTTACAAAAGTGAATATTTGAACTGGTGGTGGCGCTATAGACTTAGTCCTAGATACTCCAAAGTTGGTCAAATTACTTTTAATTACTATCACTACAAGCATGCCAAATTTGATAATTTTCCTTCTTATGGTTCATTGATTACCATACAGGGGGAAGAAGAATAACTACGAATTTGGACATAAAGGAATTGCATGTGATAGCTTCAGATTAGACCAGTTTTAGGCAGAATGCCTAGAACAGACACAAGTTCTGCATCTTTTTCCTGCCACAGTACCTCATGCGGTCTGGGCATGTGTCACACTGAGTTTCGAACCCACGATGCAGAGCATTCGGGATCCGTGGCGTAACACATTGAGCTAATCAGCCATGCAAGTTCATCAGTATGCTAAGCAGAGGTTTCAGTGTGAGAAAGAGTTCACAAAAAAAAAAGCTTCATAGCATGTTAACCATATTAGTATGCAAAGTTATTTAATGCCAACTAAGTTTTGGTTAACCTGTTGACTGAAGACCACATTAGAAAGAATAGCAATAGTTTAGCATGCTAAGCAATTACTGTGCTAAGCTAACTAGTATAAGACAACAAACACAAGCAAGGTCACATTCAGAGATGAATATCTTGGGAATGGTAGCGAATATCAAAAATCCGTTCAGTCATTTCTGTGCGGCTCGGTCCAAAGATCATCTGAGCTGATTTTGGACAAAATTGACCAAAATTTGTGGGAGGAGTAGCGAAAAAACTGTTTTTGATTTAATTCAATATGGCAGACAGGTACATTTAAGGAAAATGACAAATGACACATCGTCGGAATCGGCATAAGCCAGGGAATAAAATGACATAAAGCATACACATTTTGGAAAGTGTTTTCAAAAGTTATAAGTGGTTTTGCAATAATCATTACATCTGTGGAACAGTAGGTGGCGCTGTGTTGAAACTTCTCAGGTACCTTCAGGACCTTCTAAAGGTCATACGTACCAATTTGTGTGAAGATATGTCAAATTGTTTAAAAGTTATTGCAATTTATGACAAAATTCAAAATGGCGGACACGTGGTTCATCCGATGTTGACGAATTCGATATCCTCGGATTCGGCATGGCACAGGGAATCCATAGACACCAAGATCTTGATTTTCTAATAAAGTGTTCAAAAGTTATTGGCCAAAATAGCCATTTTTCAGATCTCATGACCTGTAGGTGGCGCTGTTCCCAAATTTGGCATGGAACCTCAGATCATGGTCTTGATCAAGTGTACCAATTTTAGTTTCGATTGCTCAAAGTTTGGCCGAGATACAGCCTCTATAGCAATTTTGGGTCAACCTCGTTAACTTCGTGACATCATAACTTTTGAACAAAGATGAATAAAAAAAATCTGTTCAGTCATTTCTGTGCGGCTCAGACCAAAGATCACCTGATCAAAGTTTGGACAAAATTGGACAAATTTTGAAGGAGGAGAAGCGAAAAAAACAAATACTGTACTTTTCAAAATGGCCGCTACTGTAATGGGTGGAGACTTAATGTAAGAAGTTGAATAGCATCAGCATGAAGAGACGAATCAGATGAACTAAATTTAATTTTTCTATGACAAACAGTTCAAATGTTAAAACCGTTAGAATGTTGAAATTTTGAACTGGTGGTGGCGCTATAGAGTTGGTTCTAGAGACTCCAAATTTGGTCCAATCACTATTCATGAGCATCTCTACAACTGTGCCAAATTTCATCATTTTCTCATGTTCCGTTGATAGGGCTGCCATAGACTCCCATTCGGGAGGAAGAATAATAATAATAAAAGGGAAAACGTACAATTACAATAGGGGCTACAGCCCCTTCGGGGCTTGGCCCCTAAATATCAAATGTCCCCGACTAAGCAAGCCAGAGGCGACAGCAGCAAGGAACCCAAACTCCTTTCGGTGACAGAATGGAGAAAAAAACCTATAGGGAGAAACCAGGTTCAGGGGCCAGTTCTCCTCTGGTCAATGAACAAATACAGTGTGATTATGATTCATGATGCATCACAAGTCAGAATCAGTGCTTCCCACAGGTTTGAAATATACTTGTTGTGGTAGCCAGATGGAAAATCCCCATGTTATCCACGGCACAAAAATGGTCTACTACATGTGACAACAAATAATGTGTGACTTTTCACAATATTTTTTATTTATTGAAATTTATTTTGATTACACAATATATTTCACATATTGAACCCTACTTTCCACATGGGAAGAGTGAGACAAAGTGAAGAAAAATAAAACACTCATGTGCAAATCTGACACTGTTTATGTTGTTTGTAATCTGAAAATAATGCGTTGATAATTACAGCAAATGGTAGAGTTCTCTTGTCATACAGTGTGTGTCTGTGAATGTGACGCTTGAAACTGCTGCGTGATCACCTGCACTTCTGTGCCACACTGATAGCCACTGCTGTTTCTTTAAAGGTGCCATTGAACGTTTTTTTTACAAGATGTAATATAAGTCTAAGGTGTCCCCTGAATGTGTCTGTGAAGTTTCAGCTCAAAATACCCCATAGATGTTTTTTAATAAAAATTTTTAACTGCCTATTTTTGGGGCATCATTAAATATGCACCGATTCATGCTGCGTGGCCCCTTTAAATCGCGCGCTCCCCGCCCCCTCTGAGCTGTCGACTAATACAGTGCATTTACAAAGTTCACACAGCTAATATAATGGATGGATCTTTACAAGATGTTCGTCATGCATACTGCACGCATACATCGATTCCTGTGAGTATAGTATTTATTTGGATGTTTACATTTGATTCTGAATGAGTTTGATAGTAGCTAGGCTGCAGCTAACGGGCTAAAGCTAACATTACACACTGTTGGAGAGATTTATAAAGAATGATGTTGTGTTTATGAATTATACAGACTGCAAGTGTTTAAAAATGAAAATAGCGACGGCTCTTGTCTCCGTGAATACAGTAAGAAACGATGGTAACTTTAACCACATTTAACAGTAAAGAAACATTTAGAAAGACTATTTACAAATATCACTAAAAATATCATGATATCATGGATCATGTCAGTTATTATTGCTCCATCTGCCATTTTTCGCTATTGTTCTTGCTTGCTTACCTAGTCTGATGATTCAGCTGTGCACATCCAGACGTTAATACTGGCTTGTCTAATGCTTGAACATGGGCTGGCATATGCAAATATTGGGGGCGTACATATTAATGATCCCGACTGTTACGTAACAGTCTGTGTTATGTTGAGATTCGCCTGTTTTTCGGAGGTCTTTTAAACAAATGAGATTTACACAAGAAGGAGGAAACAATGGCGTTTGAGACTCACTGTATGTCATTTCCATGTACTGAACTCTTGTTATTCAACTATGCCAAGATAAATTCAATTTTTCATTCGAGGGCACCTTTAAATGTTTGACCTGCTGCTGCCTCTCCCTCAGCACTTTCACTACTCATGCCAGCAGCATCACTGACCGAATAACAACAAGATTGAATCTTAGTTTTGTAGTTTGGCATAAATTCACCACAAGCCAAGGTATAGTGAACTCTGATTATGTCATAAAGTCTTACTTCCTCGATGTGACGATAAGTGTGTGTGGTGTTGAATCACATATAGTTTTGATCATAACCCAGCAAATTAGACTGTTATAAGAATTATTGACTTTCAAATATGTAACACAACCTTTTCTTGCACTTAAAGCTCAAAAGTCTGAATATTATCCAATTTTGTTATTTTAAATGTGATGACCAAAAATATTTTTGGTTCGTCCTTCAAAGATCTGAATTGGTAAAACTAAATGTTTCACAATGTAAGAAATTGAACACTTGGTGTAACGATGTAGGAAAACAAACACTTTTATTTTTAAATTAAAAAAGACAAAATTGCCACTATTAGATGGTGACAGAGGAGCACTTATTTGCTCATTAGCCATTTCCACTCCCTTACATAGTTTTTTCTTACATTTTCTTTTGAATTTACTTTTAGAAATTATCAAATCACTTCAGATCGAGCTCAGTCAGATCGATTAAGGTGTTTACATGAACGTTTTTCAATCCGATTGAGCCGTCAATCCGATTACAAATGGATTATTTGGGTGCATGTAAACGTAGCCAATGACACAGGTTCAAATCCCGCACAAACACGGGCTACTGAGATGTTATAAATACATGGCTATAAAATTACCATGGATTTCCATTTTACACCAAGCAACAAATATTATCCAACAGACTGAATTTACATTTGTGTGTGTATATATATATATATATATATATATATATATATATATATATATATATATATATATATATATATATATATATATATATATATATATATATATAAAAATAAAAGAAAAAACTTTATAGGGTCCAGAAAGTTTTATTTTTTTTAACAGGATCCCTGTAAAATTTAGGCTAATTATTGGGTTGAAAATGTTGTTCATGGCGAATGTGTGAAGTGGATCTGTACTCCATTTTATTATGCCAGCTTTTCCCAAGCAAAACAAAATAGAGTAAATCTGATCAAGCAATGCATCTGATTCTGTTTGAATTGTTCAATCATTGAATAATGAAATACTTAACTATTAATACAATTGTATGACAAAAACACTATGACATGTAAATGATTTAGGTTAATTTCTTCATTATCTATATACACTTTAACATATTAGGCTAATGTCTGAATTGTTTCTTTGGGACTTCACTTGTTTTTCGTCAGCCTCAGATGCTCAGATATAGAGTTTGAGAGAGTTCAGTAACTTCACGGTGGGGGTGCAGGACAAAAGGTGTAAATGGCGCATCAGCGAGGGAGACAAAGAAACCTGATGATCCAGCGAGTTGGCGAAAGAGACAAAAATAAAAACTTATGTTCTTACCTTGTTGCTTGTACTATTTTTATTTTGTTTTGATTGTACACAGCAACTTATTTGGCAATACAAATGGAAAATGTCTGAACAATAAGATTTTGTGTTCCTCATTTTACATAAAATCGCACACAGGATAAATCAGAATCAGAATCAGAAAGAGCTTTATTGCCAGGTATGTTGTTTACACATACTAGGAATTTGTTTTAGTGACAGAAGCTCCACAGTGCAACAGAGTAACAGCGACAAGACAAGACACATAATAAAAAGAATAAAATAATAATATACAAATTTACAAGATAGACAAAGTGCAAAAAAAGCAAAAGACAATGTATATTATAGACAATTGTATGTACAGTTATGTGTGCAAATTTGAAATATAAATAAGCGTTTTAAGTAAATAATGTGTAATAGTGTTGTGTGTTCTGTGTTTGTCAAGTGTTCATGAGATGGACTGCCTGCGGGAAGAAACTGTTCCTGTGTCTGGTCGTTCTGGTGCTCAGGGCTCTGTAGCGTCGACTGGATGGCAACAGTTCAAAGAGGGAGTGTGCTGGATGTGAGGGGTCCAGAGTGATCTTCTTCTAAACACCTGTAATAAATATATATAATCTACTGTCTCGAGTCTTTACCTTGAAAATAAAACAATATGCTACCATTTAGGCAAGTTAGTAGGCTATTATTTTATTTTTTTTAGTCAATTAGTCAACTAAAATGTTAAGTTATGTTATGTCAAGTCTGTTTAAAGGTGCCCTCGAATGAAAAATGTAATTTATCTTAGCATAGTTAAATAACAAGAGTTCAGTACATGGAAATGAAATACAGTGAGTCTCAAATGAGATTTATATAAGAAGGAGGAAACAATGGTGTTTGTTTAAAAGACCTCCAAAGAACAGGCGAATCTCAACATAACACCGACTGTTACGTAACAGTCAGGATCATTAATATGTACACCCCCAATATTTGCATATGCCAGCCCACGTTTCCAACATTATCATTATGAAAGGCATTAGACAAGGGCAAAACGTCTGGATGTGCACAGCTGAATCATCAGACTAGGTAAGCAAGCAAGAACAACAGCGAAAAATGGCAGATGGAGCAATAATAACTGACATGATCCATGATAACATGATTTTTAGTGATATTTGTAAATTGTCTTTCTAAATGTTTCGTTAGCATGTTGCTAATGTACTGTTAAATGTGGTTAAAGTTACCATCGTTTCTTACTGTATTCATGGAGAAAAGAGAGCCATCGCTATTTTCATTTTTAAACACTTGCAGTCTGTATAATTCATAAACACAACTTCATTCTTTATAAATCTCTCCAACAGTGTGTAATGTTAGCTTTAGCCACGGAGCATAGCCTCAAACTCACTCAGAATCAATGTAAACAATATAACAGTATACTATACTCACATAATCCGACGCATGCATGACGAACACTTTGTAAAGATCCATTTTGAGGGTTTTATTAGTTGTGTGAACTGTGTTTAGACACTGTTTAAGGTGGGCGGAGATCGTCAGCATTTAAAGGGGCCGCACAGCATAAATCGGCTCATATTTAATGATGCCCCAAAATAGGCAGTTAAAAAAAATGAATTAAAAAAAATCTATAGAGTATTTTGAGCTGAAACTCCACAGACACACTCAGGGGACACCTTAGACTTATATTACATCTTGTAAAAAAAAAACATTCGATGGCACCTTTAAAGCTACAATAATAATATTCACCCAACACTGATTTGTTTAAATAAATAAAAAGTTTTGAAATTTGTTCTTTGTTGTTTTATCATTTATCTGTTGGTCATCGTTGTCATTTTCATGAGTGATTCACAGAACCGCTTGACCAATCTGCTGTTTCTTAAGCATCAAGAACAGTAAAACAAAGTATCGCCCAACATCGGTATATTTACAATGTTGTTATCATTATCAATGAAAAAATAAACAATAAAAATGACAAAATTAATAATAAAGATTGTTTTCGGATCAATAATTGTATATTTAAAACAAAATATGTTGGCTTGAAAAGGCTACTCCGAGGAGCGTCTCGAACTTGGATCTCTTGCTCCATGTGTCATAGAATAATCCACTGGCCTATTTTCACTGCTGTTAAATCACATATGCAAAGCCTACTCATTTATGCAGCCTAGGGAAAACTACGCTATCACAAAAGTGTTTTTTGTGTAGCCTATAATTCATATTTTTGTTTTAAGTTGTATGACAAGAAGAAAATAACATAATAGGCCTTTATGAACCACTGAACAAAGACACTGTTAGCAGATCTTGCCACCCACTGACCCACTGACATGTATTGACAGTATTTTTCTTCCTACTATGGTAGTCAACATTCTTCCAAATATCTTCCTTTGTGTTCAGCAGAACAAAGACATTTATACAGCGTTGGAACAGTTTGAGGGGGAGTAAATGACAGAATTTTTATTTTCGGGTGAACTATCCCTTTAATCTGGACTGATTTCAGAGTTCAGCTTACAGTTTGCTTTCTTTCATAATATATTTCACTGATCAAGAGTTTACAGTATGATCAGATGATCTGGGTTTATTTATTTTCACTTTTTATTTATCAATGTATTATTTGTTTTAAATAGTATTTTAAATGAAAAGTTTATTTTCAAAAAAATGTTTTAAATGAATGTGTTGTTGTGAAAAAGTGTTTTGAATCAAGTTGTTTTTCAAAGGTTTCAGAGTCGGTGATATCAGATTGTGTGTATTTTTTATTGTTCTTACCCTAAAACTACACGGAACAAGAGTATATTTCCCCAGTATTTAAAACTTGCAATGGTTTTAGTTTTACTTGCCCTGAACAGAAGCCCAAACTAAAACAGCTGCACTTTTGCTATAAAAAAAGAATTATGCACTGATATGTACCCCATAATTTTAAAAAAGCCTTTATGTATTTGTACACTATTACATAAACCTACACAGTGTATGTTCTTGCTAAACTGCTCAAAACGCAAGATTGTTGTAATGAATATGTACCCCTTAAAATACTTATTCTAAAATACAGTATAAATAATGTTAATTTTATTCCCCAAACTTTACATATTGTTCCCTTATACCTACACACACATACTCTATAGATCCACTATAATTACTGAAATTAGGCTGTAAATTCATTTTACTTATGCAGTACTTTACAGGCTGTAATCTAAAGTGTTACATTTATTCTTCATGTTATTTCACTGACAGAAGTTCAGCTGTAGTATTAATGTAATGAAGAGAAAATAAGAGACTCTATAACATCTCACTGTTACTGATTCATCATGAGCTCAAAGCATTATGGGTAGAATCTCTCTACAGTCTGTTCTGATTCATCAACACAGTTTCAGTGATGATTCAATATAAACCCTAAACCCAGGATAGAGCGGTTGAGTGAATGTGGTCTGGACTGTGTGGATGAGGATCATTGTGTCTCCAGAGACGCTGTAGAAGGACAGAGTTCCTGCACTGTGATCCACATACACTCCTATTCTCCTGATGATGGACTCTACAGGGAGATCAGTCCGTATCTTATTGTGTTTGAATGAGTATCTGGAGGAAGTGCAGATCAAACTCCAGGACTGATCATTAAATCCAAACCAACACTCATCACCCGATCCCTTCCTGCTGATGCTCTTATATGACACTGATATAGACACACGTTCACTCCACTCAATCTCCCAGTAACAGCGTCCACACACACTCTCTCTACACAACACCTGATAAAACACATCAAATCTGTCTGGATGATCAGGATACGACTGAATCTCTGGGAAAGTGCCAGTAATCACTCTGTTCCTCTCAGACAGACGGAGGTGTTTATTCACTGTGTTCAGATCCAGAGTGAGCTGATGGGAATCTGATGGAGATAAAACAAAAGTCTGGGGTCAGCATGATTGTTTTTTAAAAGAAACTGATACTTTAATTCAGCAAGTATCTACATATTATGTTGATTCTACAATGAGTGTAACTAGATAAAAAAAAGTTAGTAGACAAACTTTAAGTTGGCTTAAAAACACACTGATTTATTGTGCTCCGATGCTTCCTGAAGCAGTGTTTTGAAATCGGCCATCACTAAATAAGTCATTATTTTGTTTTTTGGTGCACAAAAAATATTCTTGTCACTTTATAATATTAATATTGAACCACTGTACTCACATGAACTGATTTAAATATGTTTTAGTACATTAATGGATCTTGAGAGAGGAAATGTCATTGCTCCCTGTGGAGGCCTCACTGAGCTATCGGATTTCAACTAAATATCTTAATTTGTGTTCTGAAGATTAATGAAGGTCTTACGGGTGTGGAACGAAATGAAGGTGAGTAATAAATGACATAATTTTCATTTTTGGGTTGAACTAACCCTTTAAGATTTGTAGTTTTAAAAGCCAGATAGATATTCTGGATGGTTGCTAAGGTGCTGCTGTGTGGTTGCTAGGGTACTCGGGTGAATGCTAGGTTGTTATGTGGTTGCTAGGATACTCCGAGTGGTTCTTAAGGTGTTGCTATGTGGTTGCTAGGGCATTCTGGGTGGATGCTAAGTGTTGCTATGTGGTTGCTATGCGGTTGCTAAGGTTCTCAGGGTGGTTGCTAGGGTGTTGGTGTGTTTGCTATCACAGTGCTAGCATGTTTTAAAGGAGTCATATCATGAAAATCAGACTTCCTATGTTTAAGTGCTATAATCGTGTCCTGGCGAATCTTCCAAACCAGAAAATGTGAAGCAGACACACTCTTGTCAGTTTAAATCTAATCTAAAAACGCATCTCTTTAACCTGGCAAACACATAACACATTATGTACTTCTATAATTCAAATCATGTAAATTATTAGGCTGCATAAATTAGGTCAGCCGGAACCGGGAACACTTCCCATAACACCTGATGTACTCGCTACATCATAAGAATGGTGTTTACGCTAATATTAGTCTCGCTCTGTTTATCCCGAGGTTTGCCATAGTCTACCAGATCCAGGTCCTATCCAGATGAAGATGAAGGACCTGCGCTTAGACACCTGCGCTCTAGGAGGAGTAGCATTTAGAAATTTTAGTCTCAGAAGAAGAAGAATAAAAAGCTTAAGTTGTAAATCAGTAAAAGTTTTTAAGCATCGTAGTTTTTATAGCCCTGAAGTGTCAACTAAACTATACCCTGTGGAGGCCTCCGTCCCTTTCCCCATGGAAGAGACTGATAATTCTGTATTACAGTATGTGGGCCAGACAAGTGATTAGGCAATGTCACATTGTAAAAAAACACTAATCGTCTGCACACATTCATATTCAAACGCTCATACCTATAGACTAAACGTGTAAATGAACGGCAAGAACACATTAAAAGTCTTCTGTTTTTAGTTAAAGAGGTGTCATTTAAGCAGCTCCTAAAGTTAACAATTAAAGATTTTACAACGGAAGTGATTCAATCAAAAACTTATTTTAGCTCGATAACTTTTTCCTAGAGCTTCTGTGAAGCCAAAACAATCTCTGTCCATTCATTTTCCTATTATCACAGTGAAGCTGCTTTGAAACAATCTGTAATGTGAAAAGCGCTATATAAATGAAGATGAAAAGGATGAAGAAGCCTTTCTCTGCAAGTATTTCACTCCCCTTCCCTGATAGCACACGTACATCTCTGAGTCGTCTATTTGATGTGTGTTTTTATGTCTGGAAGATGTATTTTTTAGAGTGTTTGCTCATCTGCAATACGTCTATAGGACGTTTCCTATCAGATGTCAAATAGACGTTTAGAAGATGTCTTTAAGATGTTTATGATTTAGAATGTATGTAAAACTTACATCTTAAAGACGTCTATCAGATGTTTAAACAGCAGATGCTTTCCAGATGAAGTGATCTTTAACAGACATCTTGCAGACGTACGTGTGCTATCTGGGAAGAGGATTTTATAATATTACCACCCCTTAATCTGCATGTTTACACACACACGGCGCCGCCATTTTGTTTTCGCGAGCGACAACGGTGTCCCACTAACACTGGTCCTGGAGTGTTTCTTACTGTATTCACAGAGATCAGAGCCATGTCATCATTTTCACTTTTAAACCTAAAATGCTTGCAGTCTGTGTAATTCATAAACGCATCTTCATTCTTATTGAGTCTCTCCTACAGTGTATAGCTTTAGCCACGTTAGCCGTGCAGCATGCTATCAAACATCCACAAATACATGATCTGATATGCTGCATCACAAACAGTTTGTAATGATTCTTTTTTAGAGTTATATTTGCTGTGTGAGCTTCTTCTGTATTGTTTATGCCTCAGTGTATTGGAATCGTGAACTTGGGGGTGGGCAGCATGAGCTCATTTGCATTTAAAGGTACACACACTGCTAGCATAGCTATGTAAATTAGCAGATTGCTAGCATATCCAAGGCTAGTTACTAGGCTTTCCTAGTTCTATCTATCTATCTATCTATCTATCTATCTATCTATCTATCTATCTATCTATCTATCTATCTATCTATCTATCTATCTATCTATCAAGTCGGATCAGTTTGAAAAGATATAGCAACTGGAGTCAGAACAGTCTGAATGTCTAGACTTAGTTTGGTGGATGTAGCTTGAAAGCTCCAGGAGGAGTAGCATTAAGAAATTTTTGTCTCAAAAGAAGAAGAATAAAAAGCTTAAGTAGTAGATCAGTGAGTTTAACTTTTACAAGCCAACTTAATAATTTGATTTACAAAGTTTTTAAGCATCTATTGTTGGTGATTTTCAGTGCTGTAGACTTTGGCGATCTTGAGCTTTCTTTACATTTATATCTGTTTCCCCAAAGATTAAAGAGACTTGATACAAATTCATGTTTAGAATAAATACACAGTGGAATTTTTACAGAAGAGTTTTCAGTTTGTTTTTTCCTGAAACTTAAAAAGCTTTTTTACTACTGTGATTTTACCTCTAAATCTTGGACGTTTTTAATTGGCTTTCAGTGAAAAATAATTATATTTATCCCTTAGTATTAGGAGATATCCTGTTTTTGATGAATACGTGGAATCCCTAGTTCAAAATAACTCGCATTTCTATTTTTATTTTATATTTATATTTTTCATGTTATATTTATATTTTAATCTTTCCGTTCATCAAAAATCCCAGGTAAAAAACACCTCCACACATTCGTCATTTTTATTTTACATTTTAAAATATATTCAAATAGAAAAACGTTCTTTAAAATCATAGAGATATTTTACAATATTACTGTATTTTTAATCAAATAAATGCAGTTAATGTTCGATATATCAGCAGTTTACCAGATATCCTGTGCAAATCATCATTTACATGATCAATTTCTGTCATGTTTTCTTTCTCCTTCTACAGAAGAACATGAACACACTCAGTGAGTTTTTCTGCTTGTTTTCTCAGTGACTTACATTGTAGGAAGTCGTTCCTGGTTCTGGGAACAATGTTGGTGAAAGTGACTGTGGAAATCAACAGACATGAAGAGTGTGATTATCATGTCAAGAGAAAATGATCCCTGCATCCGTTCCTAAGACATTTCTAATATGATCTTCTACATGATATGAGATGATGGAGGATCATTTCTGAGAGCAGATGAATCTCCAGGACTTTACCTCTGTCAGAGATCTTCTTCAGCTCCTCTTTGCAGAAATCCTCCAGTTTGTCTCTCAGCTGATGGACAGATTCTCTCACTCCATCAAAAGAGGAGAGAGAACTGAAGGGATCGTCATTTACGTCTGTAGATTCAGGAGGAGCTGAGAGAGACTGGAAACTCTACAGAAAACAGAAACTGAATTTGTGGTTTAAATACACTGAAGCATCACTAATATACAGCCTCGCTTCCTGAATTTGACTGTCAAATTCATTAATGTGTTATGAAAAATTATTATAAAAGGTAGGATACTATCAAGTTAATGGATTTCACATTGTTGTAAAATTGTTTAAATATTAGTAAAGTTTTGATCTGTTGATGTCTGTAAGCTCAATATATCTTTCAGGAAAATGTTTGCTGGGCCCAGACTCTGGAATAAGCTTCCCACTGACCTGGGCCTTTTTAAAGCTAACCTCAAAACTTATTTATTTAGACTGGCTTTTAATATCTAGAAGTTGTTGTGGCATTTTTGTGTATTTTATGTATTTTTTTGTTGTTGGTTTTTAATTTGGTAACACTTTAGAAATCAGATAAACAAATGATAAAGCTTGGGTTACTGAATATTAGATCTATTTCTTCAAAAGCACTTATTGTAAATGAAATTATCACAGACAATAAACTAGACTTGCTGTGTTTGACAGAAACCTGGCTAAAACCAGACGATTACATTATTTTAAATGAGTCTAGTCCTCAAGGTTATGACTATCGACACAATCCTCGACAGAAAGGCAAAGGGGGAGGTGTTGCTGTAATTTATAGTAATATATTCAGTATCATTCAAAAGAATTTCAAATATAATTCCTTTGAAGTGATGGTGCTTTATGTAACTTTATGTAAGTTGACATTTGTGCTGGCTACTGTATACAGGCCACCAGGGCACCATACTGACTTTATCAAAGAATTTGCTGATTTTCTATCAGAGTTAGTACTGGCTGTGGAAAAAGTCCTTGTTGTTGGTGATTTTAATATCCATGTAGATAATAATAAAGACGCATTTGGATTGGCATTTGCAGACATTTTAAACTCTATTGGTGTTAGACAACACGTGTCAGGACCCACTCATTGTCGTAATCATACC